>NC_140346.1:28194825-28253825 GCF_963514085.1 Chelon labrosus | reverse complement strand
CTATGTTTAAGAGCTGCCTATGCTTGCTGCACTGCCTCTTTTGCCTTCCACTTCCTCCCTGTCTTAACAGTAGGCGCTACACTCCTAACCACTGGATCCTTCGACTGAGTGAGAGTCATTTCCAGTCTAACTTTAGTGCACTTAAACTCCTCTGTTAGGCTGGTAACTGGGAGCTCCAGAATGCCTTTCCCATACAAGGCTGTGCCGCTTAAGCAGCGTGGGACACCAAGCCACTTTCTGATAAATGAATTAACCATTCTTTCCAACTTTTCTACCTTTTGAGAGGGCAATCATTTCCTGCCTCAACCCTTCAAACTGCGCCTTATCACTAAGACTTGCATCATACCATCTTCCCAAGCTCTTCATTGGCTTCTCCAGCACTGTGGGAACCACCTCATCATTTATAACAAACTTCTTATCTACTATCTTTCCTTTAACAATAGAAATACTCCTAGATTTAATAGGCTTCACTTTCATCCTACACTGTAACGAATCTTTGTGATTTCCACAGTAAGGTACTGTATTATGGACAGTGCATTACTGTGATCCATATTTACAATAAAGTATTGTGATTCTACAATGGACTATTGTAGTATTGACACTAATTTACTGTAAATGTTTTCACATTACAGTACTGTAAATCACACACACTGTCACAGTAACATTACAGTCTTTTACTGTAAATAATAAGTATATTACTGTGAATTATATTACAATATATAACTGTAATTCTGCAAATAGTTACCGTATTATGAGCAGTGCATTACTGTGATTATCCAACAAGTTAATGTGATCAATGTTTACAGTTAAGTATAGTAATTCTACAATGGACTATTGTACAATTGGCACTAATTTACTGTGTATGTTTTTACAGCAGAGCACTGTAAATTACACATACTTTCACAGTAACACTACAGTCTTACTGTAAATAATAAGTAATTTACTGTGAATCATATTACAAAATATAACTGTAATTCAACAATAGTTATGTATTATGAGCAGTGCATTACTGTGATTATCCAATGAGTTACTATGAATGATTTTTACAGTATATGACTGTTAATTCCACAACTGGTTACTGTAATACATACCATATTTTACTGTGAATGACTAATATACATATTTTATTGTTTGGTGGGTGTGGGGTGAAATGATAGTAGGCTAATTGTAGGCCCATTCCTGCACACTGGGAAAAGTAGGCTCTGGCCTCTGCAAGTACTCCCCACTTTAGTTCATGTAAAACAACCTATGGGTGAGAGGCGACCTCGCCCTTTGACGTCTTTATCAGACACACAGACACTGATGACATCAAGGATCTCCACACTGTAAAACATTCCATGCCAGTTCAACTTGCAAATCAAAGTTCACTTGCTGCCTTTAAAACGGATGTTAACTCATTTTGAGGTTTATTTTTGTTTCAACTCGTGAATTAAAGTTTAAAAAATGTATTGTGCTACATTGTTGTAGTTGACTCAACTTTGCTTTTCAAGTTATGAAAATTATTTAACAATTTATCACTTGCTGTCTTAACTTGATAACTTGAGTTAAAACAAACAATCTTTGTAGAAGAAAACTGTTATTTGTTTGTTGTGTCAACTTAATAATGCAAGTTAAAACAAAAAAATATTAAACTTCACCAATACAAGAACTCTGCTTAGCTAGTTGATCAAACCCGCATTTCTGCGTGCTATATTTTTTTGCAACTTCCCATTTTAAGTTAAGAGGATTCAAATTTAAAATGTGTTCTAACTTATACTGTATTTTACATGATAGAAGAAAACAAAAGTATTGCATTTGTCCAAAAATACCTTTATTGGTAAAACATTTCTTGGGTTACATTGTCAACATTCCACCCAGCTGTTTACCACAGCAAACACAGGGTGTTTCTCAAACAACATTCGGGTTCAACAAAGTGACACTTGATATAATTAAGTAGATTGTAATTACAGATTGATTAAAAACTATTGATTTAATTAAGCAAAATTACACAAAACTTTTAAATACAAAATAATGAAATCATTGGTTGAAATATTTTGGACTTACAGTAGCCCTCCCAGAAGTGCCTCAAAATCGGGGTCAAAGTTCACACCGGCGCCAGGTTACTTTTATGGCATTTTGGGTCGCCCTGCAGCCTAGGAGTGACACAGAGACAAACAGACACCAGATTTTGAAACTTTGACTCACCAGGTACAAATGATGCAAATTTCATGACTGTAGCCCTCCCAGAAGTGCCTCAAAATCGGGGTCAAAGTTCACACCGGCGCCAGGTCACTTTTATGGCATTTTGGGTCACATTTTGGGTCACCCTGCAGCCTAGGAGTGACACAGAGACAAACGGACACCAGATTCTGAAACTTTGACTCACCAGGTACACATGATGCAAATTTGATGACAGTAGCCCTCCCAGAAGTGCCTCAAAATCGAGGTCAAAGTTCACACCGGCGCCAGGTCACTTATATGGCATTTTGGGTCGCCCTGCAGCCTAGGAGTGACACAGAGACAAACGGACACCAGATTCTGAAACTTTGACTCATCAGGTACACATGATGCAAATTTGATGACAGTAGCCCTCCCAGAAACGCTTCAAAATCGGGGTCAAAGTTCACACCGGCGCCAGGTCACTTTTATGGCATTTTGGGTCACATTTTGGGTCACCCTGCAGCCTAGGAGTGACACAGAGACAAACGGACACCAGATTCTGAAACTTTGACTCACCAGGTACACATGATGCAAATTTGATGACAGTAGCCCTCCCAGAAGTGCCTCAAAATCGAGGTCAAAGTTCACACCGGCGCCAGGTCACTTATATGGCATTTTGGGTCGCCCTGCAGCCTAGGAGTGACACAGAGACAAACGGACACCAGATTCTGAAACTTTGACTCATCAGGTACACATGATGCAAATTTGATGACAGTAGCCCTCCCAGAAACGCTTCAAAATCGGGGTCAAAGTTCACACCGGCGCCAGGTCACTTTTATGGCATTTTGGTTCACATTTTGGGTCACCCTGCAGCCTAGGAGTGACACAGAGACAAACGGACACCAGATTCTGAAACTTTGACTCACCAGGTACACATGATGCAAATTTGATGACAGTAGCCCTCCCAGAAGTGCCTCAAAATCGAGGTCAAAGTTCACACCGGCGCCAGGTCACTTATATGGCATTTTGGGTCGCCCTGCAGCCTAGGAGTGACACAGAGACAAACGGACACCAGATTCTGAAACTTTGACTCACCAGGTACACATGATGCAAATTTGATGACAGTAGCCCTCCCAGAAGTGCCTCAAAATCGGGGTCAAAGTTCACACCGGCGCCAGGTCACTTTTATGGCATTTTGGGTCACATTTTGGGTCACATTTTGGGTCTCCCTGCAGCCTAGGAGTGACACAGAGACAAACGGACACCAGATTATGAAACTTTGACTCACCATGTACACATGATGCAATTTTGATGACAGTAGCCCTCCCAGAAGTGCCTCAAAAACGGGGTCAAAGTTCACACCGGCGCCAGGTCACTTTTATGGCATTTTGGGTCGCCCTGTAGCCTAGGAGTGACACAGAGACAAACAGACACCAGATTCTGAAACTTTGACTCACCAGGTACAAATGATGCAAATTTCATGACTGTAGCCCTCCCAGAAGTGCCTCAAAAACGGGGTTAAAGTTCACACCGGCGCCAGGTCACTTTTATGGCATTTTGGGTCACATTTTGGGTCACCCTGCAGCCTAGGAGTGACACAAAGACAAATGGACACCAGATTGTGAAACACTTTCCAAAATAAAAAGAGTTCAAATGCATTTACTTACCATTATTTCAATTCTGCATTCTCTTTTTAAGACATTCAAAGGGGGAAAAGGCCAAATCACTCTGAGGCACGAATTGCAGGGGTTTGCCAATCATTGTAAAACATCTAAAATTATGAGGAAGTTAGAAGACATTTTCACAAATGTGACACGTGACTTTTTTTTCCCCAATCTAATTAAAACTTACAATTCCACTTCATGAACTGGACATCCCTGATGTCTTCTGTGAACAGAAAAAACAAATGTAAATTACATGTATGAAAAATTAAACCAATTTATTAATGTATTCATTTAAAAAAAAAAAAGCAGAGCTGCAGGAATTACTCTACTGTAGTGTCATTAGCTGGCTGTGACAGAGCGCTGACCTGCAGTCACCACAGAGGCCAAGATGCAGCTGCATTTTGCCTGAGAGTGGCTATAAAGGAGGCCTGGAACAAGTGCAAATTACAGCTAAACTAACAGAAGTTGTTACTGAACACGTACATGCTTACATTTTATCTGTACTGTGAAAAATGACCGAGGTGTGGCAGTTTGAACACAGTTGTCTCAGCCAAAGAATAAATATTTTATTAACTTATTGGGCGGTTTCCACGTCAATTAAGGTCTAGGACTAGTAGTGCGGAAAAAGTGTCAGGGAGAGGAAGAAACGGTGGAAAATAACTATAGTGGCTCGGCTGGAGGACTGAGCACCGAACTGTAGCCCTGAACTGTAGTGGCAAGTTGATGTCATTTGACTGGAGACTGACAACTCATTTGCCGTATATGGGAAAAAACAAAGCTATTTATAAAATTAAACCTTCAGGGTAATACAATGACGATGTATTGACTGAACCTAAGCTAGCTCGCACAAGCTAATTTGCTAGCTCAAGTTCGGCCTTGAATTCAGCATTACCAGACTATCAAAAAACACAATCCACAGTTATTACATTACCGCATCTACTGTTAATGGAAAAACATTTTTTATTAGAGACGATTAAACTCACCTTACATCATCCGCTCCGCGAGTCACTCTCCTCAATTGTTGCAGGTAGCGTAGATCAATGTTCAGCCTTGATAGTGGTAATGGTGGGACGACAGATGAGATGACTGAATCCTGTCCTTGTTGATGAGCAAATAGAAAAAGTCCTATAGGCCTATAGTTCTTGGCCAGTTCTGTAGAACAGCTCATAACTGATGGTGTGTGTGATTTGAAGCAGACAGCAAGAGGGTACTAGATTCCTCATCAGTAAATCACTACTTTGTCATTTTGTATTTGGTATTGTTGACAATCAAGCAGAATTTTGCATAATCTCAATAACATTAAAACCATAAAACCACACAACACAAATAAAAAGCAAATCAATAGTATTAGGACTTGTGCCCACGGGCATATAGGTGGGAGTGGGATTCACCCCCACTGAATAATAAACTAGCAGGATGCTACAGTATAGTTCCAGAGCATACTGTCACAAAATATGTTGAAATTAGCACAATGAAGTTAAAAGATAACTATCCTTGTGGTCCTCTCTGCTTATTTTTTTGCATCAGCCCACTGTTTACATGTCCAATGAGGCACCCATGTGCTCTAAATGTAATTACAAAGATGCACTTTAATTAAATATACATCATTAAATACAAATATGTGGTGTGTTAAAAATTGCCACAATATTTCTGTGCTTAAAAAATGATAAAAGTCTTAAGAAAAAAGAAATAAATGTTTCTACAGTAACATACATTAAAATCACACTAGTATAGTGTAAGTTACTGTAGACTGAGGTGCATTGTGGGAAGACGACAGTGGATTGTGGGAAGAAGACAGTGTTTTGGAGGGAAAACAGCGTAACAGGACATATTGTTCCTTCTCTGAGCTACAGCACTGAATGCCCAGAGAGAGGCTGCAGAGGCAATACATGAAAACAAGTGAGTTTATTCTTTCATCTATAGATTAGTCTCATTCAGAGAAGTCAACATTTGCAAATATAACAAGCTAGATTTGCATGATGTTTGGTATGTTTAGATAAATGAGAGAAAGAAAGTCATATAGCTAGAGCATGCTACCTGTAAATAAAAGTTGTTAGAACTCCTCTTTCAAAACGAACATCATTTAAATCTTGTGTATCATTTTACTGGCTATACTGTAACTGTGCTAGTCTTTCATTTGCAATTTCTTTAGTAGGCTATAGCTCAGATATGTTTGATTAATTCAGCTCCATTTTGGTTCCTTCATGACAGGAGAAACACATGCAGCTCAGTGTGTACTGTAGTTAGTTAAGCAAACTGCTTATATTTTGCTGTAGTATTAATTAAGCTTCTCTTTTGTTGTCTATATATCATTTAATGTTCGTTTATTGTCTTTCATAATTCAGGGAAAAGGCGGATTTGAAAAAGACGGATTTGACCATAGTCTGGAATTCTCACAAAGGCTGCAGCTTACTTTGGTAAGTCAAATGAATGTAAACTTGCTAAAAAGCTGCTAAACTCAAGTTAAATATCAACTTTCTCCTTTTTAAAACTGACTGCTCATCTGTTAATTAATATTAACTCTCATCCATTAAAGATAACTTTGTTTTCTAAAATGATGGTGCTTACAGTATATAAGCACAGCAGGCAATTACATTACAACTGGTAGGCCTAGCAGCAGTTTAACTCTAATTTAGTATTTTTATTTGGTCAGTGTGTGCTGTAGTTAGGGGAGCAAACTGCATATACTGTATTTGGCTGCAGTATTAATTCATCTTTTATTTTGTTGTCTATATATGCTTTACTTAATGTTCATCATTGTATTTTATAATCCAGGGAAAGGGCAAATTTGAAAAAGACAGATTTGACCATAGTCTGGAGGACATAACTGACTGCTCATATTAACTCTCATCCATTTAATTTAACCTTTTTTTCTCTGCAATGATTGTGCTTATATAAGCACACTATGCAATTACATTGCAAAACTGGTAGGCCTAGCAGCATTTTAACCTGAATCTTGCATTTTATGGTGGTTAGTCTAGTTGTTGTTTAGTTGTCTGTTGGCAAGGCAGGTAATCAAAATGGTCAACCATTTTGTCTGCAAGCAGTGTCATTTATCCACAGCGACTCTTACCACATTTTATCAACATGTTAAGATGCATAGACACCTGGCTAATTCCAGGTTCTATTGTGGTCTGCCTAGTTGCCCTTGCAGTTTTCAGACATTATTGGCACTTAAATCTCACATGCGTCGGAAGCATACACAGCCAAAGGAAACTATCCATAGACCTGCTCAAGCCAGTGTGAGGACCTGTCAGGTTGAGGGATGCACGCATACATGTACCAGTCAACAAAGCTTTTGTGAACATTTAAAAATGCACATAAGAAATGGGAAAAAGGTTGGCTGCCCCTTTCCCAACTGTAAAAAATACTTTGATGTGACGTCATCTTTCACATCCCACATCTGCAGGAAACACAGAGATTCATCTGATAAGCCAGTCCAAATGGAAAATGATGTGTTATTGCCTGAGAATCCTGTCAGTGATGATTCAAGTAGGCCTGACACTGACGCCCATGATGATAGCTATGATAATGTACAACTTGGTGCAAATCCTGACACATTTCTCACGAACCTGGCACTATTCTACTTGAGGATGCAAGCCAAAATGCTGCTTCCAGCCAGCACTATTCAAAGTTTAATTGAGGATTTCCAAGTTGTCCATGACAGCAGTATGGACATGGTATTTTCCAAATTGAGGGATGAATTAACAAAGCAGAATATGTCAGAAAGTCAAATTGATAACATCATGACTGGGCTAAATAAGAATAACCTCATGCGGCTGTATAATGAGGGAATGTTTAAATCTGATCAAACCAGGAAGACATATTTCAAGAGAAATTTTAACTATGTAGCACCCACAAAGGTTTACCTTGGTTCAGACTTGAATGGAAAGGATTGCTTTTTGCAATATGTTCCAGTAAAGGAGACGTTAAAAGCCCTATTGAATCACCAGTCTGTTAAAGAACAGGTTACTGAAGCTCAGACACAAAGATCAGATGATCCACTTTTGCTCGAAGATGTAAGGGATGGCAGAAATATGAAAGAAAAGGTCATCTTTAAGCTGTGTGCTTCCTCAGTTTCCATTATTTTGTTCCAAGATGCATTTGAAGTGGCCAACCCTCTTGCTTCAGGGCGAAAAAAGCACAAACAACTTGCAGTTTACATGACACTGTCTGAAATCTCTGCTCACAACAGGTCCTCTATAGATCCTATACAGCTTGTGATGCTTTGCAGGGAGGAGGATTTTAAGTTTTTTGGGCAAGATAAAGTGTTTGCCTGTCTTGTGAGAGATTTGAAGGACCTTGAGGATTCTGGAATTGAGCTGGATAATGGTCAGATAGTGCAAGGGGCAGTGATCGCATTTTGTGGAGATAACCTTGGATCACACACCATTGGTGGCTTCACAGAAAATTTTAGCAGAAGTAAACATTTCTGTCGCTATTGTGTTATAGATAGAGACACTTTTACACAGTCTCCCACGGAATTAGGTCCTTCACGCACAAAGCAGAGTCACAAGGACTCTGTGGATTTGCTTGCAATGAACCAGGGCTTAGCTGATGTTGATGGTGTTAAATTTGACTCTTTGTTTAACAGCCTGAAATACTTTCATGTATGTGACCCAGGGCTCCCTCCATGCTTAGGCCATGACTTATTTGAAGGGGTTGTTTCAACAGATCTGGCTCTTTACATTAAACGGCTTGTCACTGTAGGGAAGCATTTTACGTACACTCAGTTGAATAGGATAATTTCTACTTTTAAGTATGTACACAATGATTCCACCAGTAGACCATGTGAAGTACGTGCAGACAGTGAAAAGCTGGGGGGAAATGCATCTCAAAACTGGTGTTTTCTCCGTTTACTCCCACTGCTTGTTGGTGACAGGATAAAGAATCCTCTGGAAGATGAGGTATGGCAGTTGTGCTTACAGCTACGAGAGATAGTGGCAATGATAACTGCACCTAAAATCCATGCCAACCAAGTAGCATACCTTAAAGTACTACTGGAACACTATATTCATTCAAGAGCTACCCTCTTTCCAGATAAACCTCTGAAACCAAAACACCATTACTTGCTTCACTACCCTGGACTCATACTACATTTTGGTCCACTCATTAGACTTTGGACTCTTCGGTTTGAAAGTAAGCACTCATTTTTTAAACAGTGCGCAAGAAAGCTTCACAATTTCAAAAACCTTAATAGCACCCTGGCTGAGAGACATCAACTCCTACAAGCCTATCTTCAGGCTGGCAGCCTTTTCCCACCAACTGTGCAAATACAGCATGCTGATGAATTTGATGGTCAGTTGTATAATCCTGGCATACAAGAAGCTGTTAGGATGAGAGGCCTTAATGAAGGATCTGTAGTGACACCAGTTATCACGTACAAGGGTACCAAATACCACAAATCCATGATTGTGGTTGTGGACCACAATGACAAGGGATACGCCTTTGGAAAGATTTTACTGATTTTGCTCAACTCATCCCAGGTGTATTTTGTGATAGAAAAACATCCCTCAGTACCTTTGATGGATCTTGGTGTACACTGCCTGCTTGACTCAGATGTTTCTTACATGTGTGTCAAGTTGGAGAGCCTGGCTGACTACTACCCATTGCCATTGTATAAGAGATTTGATGTTAATCTTGTTTCTTTCCATCACTCTGTTTATTCTAATTAAGATGGAGAGATGGAGCAGCCGTTCCATGATGTCATCAGGAAGGCCCTCCCCACACTTCAGGAAAGTGAATTTCAGAAACTGTTCGACCACTTGGATGCCATTGGTGTGCGGAGCGACAATGATCTGCAGTTTGTTGCAGTGGAAGACGTCATAGAAGCTATTCCACTTATAGCTGCTAAAAGACTGGTACACTACTTAAAGAATAGTGGTGAGTCTTGCAGTCATTGCATGATGAGTGTGGGTCACAGTAATGATTCTTTTCATTCAACATAGCAAAGGCCTGTTTAATTTAGTAGCTGTACACATTCCAATACAAGGCCTCAGTAACTCTCAGGGCTTGCAATTATTTGGTAGAATCTTGTCACCTGTGCTTGTAAAAGGAACTCAGCAACCAGCTGTCCTTTTTAGGCTGTCCTCTTCAGAATATTAATTTATGCAGTGTAGGTGAATCTTTAACGAATAGAGTTTAAAATGTAGGATAAAATATACTGAATAAAAATATGTAATATTCAGTTCAGTAAAAGGCAATTTCTTATGTCAGAATAACTTGCCCAGGGTTCTTTTATAGCAACACACAGCCATAAATCGATATGTCTAGTTTAAGAGTGTTGTTAACTTTTTTTTAATAACCTGGCCAGCTCTAAGAGGATTCTTGAAAATACCATTGTGATAGAAAGGTTTACATATTTCACTAGCATTACTGTTGATCATGATATGTTGATTTAATCCACTGTTTGAAAGAAACAATAACAAATTATATAAACTTTGCTATTTCTTAATATGCAGGGCAAGACCAGACTACAAGCCAGCCAAGCAACTCCATTATCACCTCCAACTCCACAAACAACTCTGATGGAATCGCCAACTCTCCAAGCAACCATGTTAGCACCTCCAACTCTCCAACTTCAAGCACAACTCCAGTCCACGTGCCAATACAGATCACTGGATGGGTCTCATCCTATCAAGTCCCATGGGAGAAGATGCCATCAAGTTTAAGACAGTCTCTTGCGCAGGGGCAGAAACCCAAAAAGGAAGATAGATTAGCAATGGTAAGAATCATTGTGGATTCAATCCGGGAGGTGTGCTTGAACCCAAAACTAAGCCAATGTTCAGCAATAGCCCAAAGAATCTGTGAAAAGTACCCGACAAGCTTTGCTGAGATGTTTGAGGGAGAAGTTATTGGAAATGGTTATTCCACTTTGGAGTCTCAGATAAAGACCAGAGCTGACTACGTCAATCGTGACAACACACTGGTTAGAGTTAGGAAACCTAGACGTCTTTCAGCAGACATGGATGACAGCCAGCCTGAAACATCCAGCACCCAGCCCACTGCATCTAAATGTGCGAAAACAGATAGCTACGGATGCATCAACTGGCAGCCACTTGACCTCCCTGAAGGTGAGACACCAGCATCTGCAGAAGCAAAGAGAGAGGAGATGGTGAGCCTTTTCTCAATAGAGGGTCCCCGGGCAGCAGAACGTGGCCGAGTGGATGAGCTGATGAAGATGACATACACCACCCAGCGCTATGCCATCAATAGAAACCCTCCACCCAGCGTTGTGGAACTCAAGGAACAGTGGCCATTTCTGTTCTTTTCAAGATTCATGTGTGCTCACTTCAGCACATTGACAGGAATCGATGTTGACACCAGACTCCAGGATTCCCTGAACAGCAAAGGAAAGAAGCTGATACATTTCTTTCAAAGTCAACTTACAAGGTGGACAAAGGAGGTCAAGACAGTCCTGAAAGACATCAGCGAGGTGGGCAACATCAACCATGGTGTTGCATCTCTACTTGTCACTATGGCCTACTTCAAAGAAAAAGAGGATTCACTCTTTCTTCTGGCTGATGTAAGTACTTTGTGAACATGGATGCTGTGAACATATTTTTCAACTGAATATTTATTGTGCTTAGGGATATAGATATTTTGTACTCTCCTCTAATGTAATCAAATAGTACGCTGTTGTCCACATCGTTTCCACACCATTTACTGTTCAGGTCAATACAAGACAAAGTTTTATTGAATAACTGATGAGAAAGGCATTGACTAAAAACATTATGATTTGAAATATTATAATATTCTGTCTTTCTGTCTGATCTTTTGTGTTATTTAGGTGACAACCACCTCAGCAGATGCAGAAGCCAGTCTCTCACTCCCAAGCACACCAAGGTTGCTGGCTCTTGGTAAGTGTAATATTCTCTCTGCCTATGGGAGGTGGAAGGACACGTGTCAGTGTGATCAAATGAAAACATCCTCATTTTATGTAATAGATTCACACAACTGAACACATGGTAATCTCATTGAGGAATCTGATACAACTCTAGGATTGGTCCATTTGGAAGGAGATTACATGTACATGGGTCAAGTCAAGGCCTGGATGTACCATAACATGATTTACACATGTATTTTAATTATAGAAATAATTGTTTGTCCACTTTTTCATATGCACTATAACAATAATTGTTCTACCTGCTGTGTGTGTTACAGGTGACTCTGTTCTGGAGGCTCAGAAATGGATGCTGGCTATGGAAGGAGATGTCCTCATTCAGCCAGAGGACCTTCCTGACTTCTCCTCAGCAGCAGCTGTCCTAATGGCCTGCTACTATGTCTTCAACATAGAGTACCAGGAAGAGGCAGCCAGTACTTTGGAGTTCTTTCAGAGGTTAGCACATCATTTGCCTCTTATGACATGTTAGATCGCAGGAGTGGTTCACCCCCAAATTCCTTTTTTTCCTATTGATTACTTGTGCCATGATTACTTGAGATCAGTGCACTCGCTTCCCCATCCGGAATCGATGGTGGTAAATGTATTCTAATCCACTCGATTTGCCATTCACTTTAAGCATGTGCATACTCTATTGGAAGAAAAAAAAAAACATTTGGGGGTAAACTACTTCTTTAAATGTTTCAGCACAGACAATCTATTTTGTCGTTTACCAAAGCCTCTATTTTTTTTTAATGACACATTATAGTTATTATTTATATTGTCCATGTGTGTAGTGGTTAATAGATGTCATGATTATCGTCACTGTTACTAGGATCTATTTTGTATTTGCTGTGGCTGAGAATATCATTGATGGAGCAAAAGTATGGAATGAATTTACTATCATAATGCAAGAGCATTTTAAATTGATTCGAGAGCAGAATTTATCAATTTCATTTTCAGATTTTGTGATATTATCTCTCAAAACTCTGCCCTCGCTCTCAAATTTGCTCTGCGTGTGCTCAAACTGTGTCCACGCACTCGGGTACGATGCTGCTCGCGCAGATTTCCTGCGCTCGCTCTCGGATCATTTGCGCTCACGGATTTCTGCTCTGCTCGCGGATTTTTGGCGTATCAACGCTGTCAACCAATAGAAGGCCGGCTGGTAGTGACCAATCAGATGATCCCTGTTTGTATACGGGTGCGTTGGCTGTTTTTCGAGGAGCGTCGCATACGGGCGGACACTCTTTCAACAGGTTTTATCCACTCCCTACCCCCGGGGCAGTAATAAATGTGATTTCTTTTATTTGTTGGACCACTGTTCGAATAAAATATCATTCAACACATACAAGAGCGTCCGAGCTTCTCATTAAAATGGCTATATTGTATAATAATAGCCGCATCGAACACTGTTCTTTGCGGTGTGCTGGTGCAGAAAATCCGAGAGCAGAGCAGAAATCCGTGAGCGCAAATGATCCGAGAGCGAGCGCAGGAAATCTGCGCGAGCAGCATCGTACCCGAGTGCGTGGACACAGTTTGAGCACGCGCAGAGCAAATTTGAGAGCGAGGGCAGAGTTTTGAGAGCGAGAGCAGAGTTTTGAGAGATAATATCACAAAATCTGAGAATGAAATCGATAAATTCTGCTCTCGAATCAATGTAAAATGCTCTTGCATTATGATAGTAAATTCATTCCATACAAAAGCACTAACAGACTATTTCTTCTGCTTGCAGGTTTTTCCTGAGGATTAACCCTGAAGGCTCGAAGTGTACGTCCAAGACACAGGTCAGCAGGAAATCCGGCAAGAAGGTGCAAAGAAAGAGCACAGGTCTGAATCGCCGCGTGGCCACTTTGATTAGGGAAATTGTAGAATTTGATTTGCAAAACTATTAAGGATGTGTCACAACTTAGGTGAAATTCTCTCTTTGCAGGCTTTGCAAAATGAGAAAAGAGGGGTTGACTTTCTAGGATTTGTTGACAGCCTAGTATTTGAGGTCTTCATAGTATATGTTCTGGCATATACCTTTTTTCATTCTTTATTCTTATTCCTTCATGCCGCTCCAGAAAAGTTATAGCAAACGTTTTAGAAGGATGCTGCACAGCTGATAGCTATGATACAAAATTATTAAAATAGACACCTTTTAGGGAAAAGAGTGAAAACTCAGGAAAGGAAGGGAGACTACCCCTTCTATAAAATGTTGTGTTTGATTCAAAAGAAAACTTATTTGCATTGTAGCTGTGCCACCTCCTCCTTTTAGGTAAAATTGCAACTGCCAATGTAAGCACCTCAATATTTGTTCAACTTACTTGAAAAACAGAATGTTTAAAAATGTAAGTTAAGTTAATTTAGTGATTTGTTTTGTAAGAGGAGTTGTGTTTGTACCTTCATAGCACAGACTGGTCTAATCATAGCTAAACTGAGCTAACATTTTGTACAGTGTTTACAATGATGGTGTATGGTGGTTATACTGTGTACTTAACAGTACCTCACCCCACAATGTTAATTGATGTTTAATGTTTATTGTTAAAAGCCACATGGGAAACAAAGTTTTTAGGCCCATTGGCCATCAGAGGACATTTTATAGATTTTTAAGTGGTTCTTAAAGTCTGCACTTTAAAGGGTTGTTACAATACTCTGTGTTATTGCTTTCCTGAAGAAATAAATGGCATTTTACTGTTAAGAGCTGTTGTGTAATATGTTACAGGAATTTTCTAGAGCACAGTGAGATATTTTAAGATGCCAATAATATCATTGATTACAACTATGTACTGTAATTGGGTTCATAGCAATGAAGACAAACACTGATTTGTATTACAGTAAAGAAAATTAAACTGTAAAATTACAGTAACATACATATTTTGAGTTTACAGTAATTTAAATTTTCACAGCTGTGTACTGTGATTAGACTTACAGTAAATTAAATTTTCACAGCTGTGTACTGTGATTAGATTTACAGTAAATTAAATATTCACAGTTGTGTAGTGTGATTAGATTCACAGTAAAGAAAATTAAACTGTAAAATTACAGTAACATACAAATTTTGAGTTTACAGTAATTTAAATTTTCACAGCTGTGTACTGTGATTAGATTTACAGTAAATTAAAGATTCACAGTTGTGTACTGTGATTAGATTTACAGTAAATTAAATTTTCACAGCTGTGTACTGTGATTAGATTTACAGTAAATTCAATATTCACAGTTATGTACTGTGACTAGGTTTACAGTAATTTGAATTGTCACAGTTGTGTACTGTGATTTAATTTACAGTAATACAAATAGTACTGTAAATGTAATCACAGTAAACATACTGTGAAATATATTACAGCATTTTACTGGCATCGTGCTGCCAGTAAATTACTGTAAATTTACAGCAAAATATTTTACAGTGTACAGGAGCAAAGAAAAGAAAACTACTGTCTTCTTCTTCTTCTTCTTCTTCTTCATGCTGCAATAATGAGAGACACCTGATGAAACATCTAGTAGATAGCTGCTGTTCAAAGACGGATCAGACATAGATAGATGATTTATTTATCCTGTGGGAAAATAGCTCTGGAGTTTGCATGTTCTCCCTGTGTCTGCGTGGGTTCTCTCCAGGTACTCCAGCTTCCTCCCACAGTCCAAAGACATGCTGGTTAGGTTCATTGGTGATTCTAAATTGGCCGTAGGTGTGAGTGTCTCTCTGTGTTAGCCCTGTGATAGGATGGAGATATGTCCAATGACAGCTGGGAAGGGCTCCAGGGGGACAAGTCGCAGCCTTCGACCTGGGACAGCATACACTCCGAATGTAGATCTGGGATTGTGGATTTCCCACAATCCACTGTGCTATTTTGACCACCCTGGTCTCATCCATGCGGTACATCTCATCATTGTCCCATATGAGGCCCACTACGGTGCTGTCGGAGATGTGGATGGGCGTGCGATCATGTGTGAAGAACGTGAACAGCGCTGCATTCAGCACACATCGCTGCGGGGTACCTGTGTTCAGGACGAGGACGGCAGAATTATGTGTTGCCCCCTGTTCTTACTGCTTGTGGCCTGTTGGTAAGAAAGCACCTGATTTCTTTCTGGAGAAAGTTTTCTGGAATGCAACTTTTAAACAAGGACTTATCTTTTTGACTATCTGCTAATTTGCAGTCATTTTCCAAACTGAAATCTGCACAGTTTAAAAATTCCAGTTTCATTTTCTTGACCAATTTGAATCCAAGATTTCTAAAGTGGGGATTTTAATTTAGTTTTTTTCATGACAAAAATCTGAATAATACTGTCAAAGGCCATTAAAAAAAAAATATATATATTAACTTAATATAACTCAGACAGTGAATGATACGTGAACAAAACCTTCTGTAAAATCTTTGAGAATATAGAAACTAAAAGGTTTGGTGTTACTGAAATGGAGATGCCGGAGTCACAATATGAGGATTGGCTTATTAGAAAACATCTGAAACAAAAATTACAGAAAATTATCAGCAGGCCCATCATATGAAGTTTAGGAAGGAGTGAAATAAAACCCATGAATTACTTTATATTGAGTGCATGAGCTTGTCTTGTTTTAAGTAATACGGTAATAGGACTCACTAGTCCCTAGTTTTCTAGAAATGTTATGTTTAAATATGCAAATAAGATGTAATCTTCTAATATGTGCTAAATAACACAAATGTTACAACAACTGTTAATTGGACATTTCCTTTCTTGAACTGTGAGTGATGCAGTCAGGCGTGCATCTTAACCTTCTCCATTAGTTTGTCCCTTTAATAACCAGCGTCAGATGTTAGTTATTAGTGGTGGTTCTCGTTGTTCCCAGGCCTCAGAGGGAAGAATGAACGACAGATAAAACGAATGAATCAGTTACTGACAGAGAGAAAAACCAATAGAGGAAATTGTTTTCAGATAATAACTCATGAAGCTGAGAACAGGAAGGGAGAGCTTTCATTAGAGCAATGAGCTGATTTGTCCTGTCACAAAGAAAACAGGATCCACTAATTCATTACTATGGAAATGGATTCCAGACAGAAGAGTCTGTGCCGAGCTTCACAAATGCTCAATAAAGCATGTGGACGTTTCTGGAAGGGTTCCTTCTGGTGAGGTTCACATTATTACTGCAAAACTTTATTATAAATAAAATGATAGGAAGTCTAATTAAAGCAGCTTGATTATTTATTAAATAACTAACAGATAGGTATCTTAGTAAAATGAGAAAAACAAAAGTCTTATTGTAACGGGTGACATTGGTTCATACACTGATGGAGTATAACATTATAACCTCCTTCCTAATATTGTGTAGGCAGATGATCAACAGGCTTCTCGTTCAGTTCTGTTGCTCTGCATTGTGGACAAGTTGGGTTATGCAGCAGTGACCTCCTCAGTGGATTAGCTGTAAATTTATATTAGTGAGGTGAGCACCAGCGACCAATTTGTCTACGTCCACCCGTGCACGAGATCCCTTTATTGTCATCGATTGTCCTCTCAAAGACAGAAAGACACTCATGTGTGCAGCTATCTTGCCCTGGCAGAGTCCCTGATTCTGACAGGGAATCGAACTGCCGGCTCATCTCCCCTTCTGCTCCGCTGCTCATCACATCATCAAACCTGACAGCTCATGTCAAAGCTTGGCCCCCGTCGTCCCGTCGCTCACCCTCCACCCTGCCCTTCAGCTTTCCGTCTTGCTCAAAAATAAAACAGGAAACCAGCTGCAACTGAAACCATAGATCAGGAAGTCCAGGAATTAATTAGAGCAACAAGACAATGAGAGGAACCTGCAGGAGCGCCACGCTGAAATCAACTCCATGCAGTGTAAGATTAAATGAGACAGATTAAAACCACTGACAAACGTCTCCAGGCAAAGGATGCTCTCAACCCCAGGGTGCTCAGAGACGAGCTCAGGTCCATATGCATGACCCTAGTCTCTATGGATACAGTCGATGGATAGGTGAGACTTCAGAGAAGTCTGCCACTGAAATCATTCAGCAGCCCTTTGACTAGAACTGCACCATGAGTTCATAGAAATACCACAAAGCAACATATTCTACAAAGGCTTTAGTAAAAATAGAACCATTTAAATAACCAAAGTACCCAAAGAGTGCCACCTTTTTTCCTCTTGCAAGAGAATCTGGCTCCAGATACTACTAATTCCTCCTACAGGAGGCAAGTTTTTCCGGTATTATTTTTTAACACATCATCTCTTGACTGTTAGCTACTCAACCTTTTGCCCAGCGCTGTAAAATAAGCAGGAAGCACAGAGACGATGATTGCTGGCTCTGCATTGTTAAGCGCACTCATATGAACTTAGTCTGGAGCTGTTGCAGTTAATGTTCTTATCCTTCACAGCCTCAGAGCTCCGACAAGCACAGTTCCCCTCAACTTTCTCTCCCTCGCAGACACAAGTGTCTCCTGAGCCGAACCCGACACCTCTCTCCTACGCTACCGTCGCTGTCAGAGCGGAGTTACTGCAGGAGGCTGGATGTGTGTTTGGACCCCTGGCTCAAAAACTTTAGCAGGTGCTACTCGGCTGGGTGTTGTTTCCAATAAACTTTTTTTTAAAAAATGCATGCATGTGAATCATTGGCTACTTTTAAACATTTCAGAAGACCTGTAGAGACTGAAAAGAGATCAGACTTTAAACTAACTCTGGGAAATAGATAATTATGCATAGAATATATAACATATATGACACTTTACAATATAAGCTTTTGAAACACGCTGCGCTGTCCAGACGTTTCCACCCTCAGGGTTTCTGCTCCGTCGCCATGATTACACATGCTATTAGCCACGCCGCTGTCCTGATGTGACCTATTATATAACACAGCCTCTTTATCAGAGCGAACTTTCACATAAAATCAACGTACGATGCCTTTTCTATGTATTATTCTCAGTTGAGCAAGTTTGCCAGAGTGTCATATTAATCCAGGACCAAGAGGTAGATCATTTTTCCTTTGGTTCTCGTCTTTGATCATTCTTTTTACATGTAGAACATGATAAAAGCCTCCATCACAGTGCAGACTGCAGAGGCTACAGAAAGTCTATGCACTTGGACCTCAGCACCACGTCTCTTTCCTCCGGGTCACTGTTGCACAGATGCTGGTTGGAATTGAGCCTAAGATAGCGGAGCCCATTTCCTCCATATTTTCACCTTTCACTTTTGTAAAGTAAAGGGAAACGATTATTCTCCGTCCATCTTGATGCAGTCTAATAATACAGGCTTGGCCTGTTGGGATTTGAACTTTGGGTCCGGTAATGGTATTACAGATAAAATACTGAACTCTTTCCAACATTCAGGTTCTGGCAAATAAAAAACCCAGCAGAGGAAGACAGGACCGGTGGATGATATTTGTGCTGAAGACCAAAATGCTGACTCAAGGGGGGTTAAAGGTCATAGTCCAGGATACATTATACAATAAAACATTGTCATCATATCTGGCTGTGACATACAGTTGAAACCAGATGTTACATACACTGTGTTAAAAGACACGTAAACCTTTTTTCCTCACTGTCTGAAGTTAAATCAGACTAAACCTCTCCTGTTTTAGGTCAGTTAGGATTACTAAAATGATTTCTATTTGCTAAATGCCACAATAATGAGAGAGAGAATTTCTTAGAGAATTTTTTATTACTTTCTTCAAAGTCAGAAGTTTACAGACACAAAAATTACTATGTCTTTAAACAGTGAAGGAAAGAGCTGATGATGATGTCATGGCTTTGGAAGCTTCTGATAGGTTAACAGACATCATTTGAGTTAATTGGAGGCACACCTGTGGATGTATTTTAAGGCTACACCTCAAACACACTGCTTCCTTGTTTGACATCATGGGAAAATCAAAAGAAATCAGCCAAGATATCAGGAAGAGAATTGTGGAGCTCCACACATCTGGTTCATCCTTGGGTACAATTTCCAGATGCTTGAACGTGCCACGTTCATCTGTTCAAACAATTATACGCAAGTATAGACACCATGGGAATGTCCAGTCATCATACCGCTCAGGAAGGAGACAGGTTCTATGTCCCAGAGATGAACGTGTTTTGGTCCGAAACGTGCGAATCAACCCCAAAACAAAAGCTAAAGATGATGATGTCAAGATGATGGCTGAAGCTGGTAAGAGAGTGTCATTCTCCACAGTGAAACGAGTCCTGTACCAACATGGACTGGAAAGGCCAATCAGCGAGGAAGAAGCCATTACTCCAAAAGAAACATAAAAAAGCCAGATTACAGTTTGCAAATGCACACACGGACAAAGACCTTAATTTTTGGAGACATGTCCTGCGGTCCGATGAAACTAAAGTGGAACTATTTGGCCATAATGACCATTGTTACATTTGGAGGAAAAAGGGGGAAGCTTGTAAGCCTGAGAACACCATCCCAACTGTGAAGTATGGGGGTGGTAGCATCATGTTGTGGGGCTGTTTTGCCGCAGGAGGAACTGGTGCATTTCATAAAATGGACGGTATCATGAGGAAGGAACATTCTGTGGAAATATTGAAGCAACATCTCAAGACATCAGCCAGGAAGTTAAAGCTTGGGCGCAAATGGGTCTTCCAAATGGACAATGACCCTAAGCATACTGCCAAAGTAGTTACAAAGTGGCTTAAGGACAACAAAATCAATGTTTTGGAGTGGCCATCACAAAGCCCCGATCTCAATCCCATAGAAAATTTGTGGGCAGATCTGAAAAGGCGTGTGCGAGCGAGGCGGTCTACAACCCTGACTCAGTTACACAAGTTATGTCAGGAGGAATGGACCAGAATTCCAGCAGACTATTGCGAGAAGCTTGTGGAAGGATACCCAAAATGTTTGACCCAAGTCATACAGTTTAAAGGCAATGCTACCAAATACTAAGGAAATGTATGTAAACTTCTGACTTTGAAGAAAGTAATAAAAAATTCTCTAAGAAATTCTCCCTCTCATTATTGTGGCATTTAGCAAATAGAAATAATTTTGGAAATCCTAACTGACCTAAAACAGGAGAGGTTTAGTCTGATTTAACTTCAGACATTGAGGAAAAAAGGTTTATGTGTCTTTTAACACAGTGTAAACATCTGGTTTCAACTGTATGTGCAACCACCTGTTAACAAATGAATTCCCATGCACCATTTTTGGGTTATTTACCAATACGGTCATTTGAATAAGTTTGTTTTGTCATTTCTGCCTTCAGTGTTCACCTTGCCCTTGTAATTACCGGACTGCTCAGGAAGCCAGCAGTGTTCTCCTTCCATTGGCCGACCATGCCGGGCAGCAGGTGTGAATGTCTGGCTCCATTAATGTGAAGCAGGGGGCTGAAGAAGAAAAAGCCGAGCTGAATAAAATGCTTCAGGAAATGAAATGCAAGCTAGAGAATGTGTGTGCTGCTCTGAGAACACGCTCTAAGTTCAATCTACAACTCGGTTGATTTAACATTTCAAGAAGAACAAGGTTCCAGAATAAGAACACATGTCTTATCTAAATGCATTGGTTTTATATTAAATTTTAAGGCACTGCATCAAAATTATTAATTTAGACCTTTGAAATAAGTCCTAAATCCCAAATATGAATGTGTTCACATTCATTTCTTCCATAATAATAGAAATTAAAATTTAAAAAGCAATTAGTAGAAGCTTGAACCTAGAAACTAAACTATTCATTCAGCTTCTTTAGAGGCAGGACGGTACAGATGTTCACTGCTAGATAATGACTGGGCAAAAGAAAGTTAAGAGTTGCCTCCAAGAAGAATTAATGAATGGACTGACTGCCATGCTAGTGCTGCAGAAAGTCTTAAGGGAGTGAAAGAATAGGAATAAAAACACTTGAAGCGAGTCAAATGCCCTGACGCAAAAACTACCTAGTAGGAAGAATTATCTGCTGCTTGGCAATCCATGCAGCTGTTGCAGGAAGCATGCCAGATGCTACTGTGAGTGTGTTCATGTTCGTTAGGAGCCCCAGCAGTTGACTCTGTGGCGCAACGGTAGCGCGTCTGACTCCAGATCAGAAGGTTGCGTGTTCAAATCACGTCAGGGTCAGTTTCTCTCTTTGGGACAGTTTTGCTTTAAGAAGCAACTTGAGTTTCATCCCTTCACTCACTAAGGTTCCTTGGGCAAACACCCAAACTGCTCTGCAAAGAAAGAGCTTAAATAACAAATAATAATAGACTGTACATTGTTCATACTTTACAAGAGCAAGGTCAAAGCTCAGTTCTCTCCCGCCCACTAACATGGAGGAGGTGGAGCTTATGACCTATACTGCAGCCAACCACCAGGAGGAGCTCTACTTGCTTTGGCTTCACGTTAGAGGAGCAGTTCCGCCGTCCATCTTTATAGAGTCTGTGTACTGAACTGGCGATGCTGCTGTTGCAGGAAGCATGCAAGATGTTACTGTGACTGTGTCCATGTTCACTGAAAACGCTAACAGCTGACTCTGTGGCGCAATGGTAGCGCGTCTGACTCCAGATCAGAAGGTTGCGTGTTCAAATCACGTCAGGGTCAGTTTATTTTCATTCCCTGGAGGTGCCTTGGGCAACCACCCGTTCTGCTCCTAGGGTACCATCCATGCTGTGCTCACATGCGGAGAATCTGCCTCGTCTTTGGGTCCACACAGTGAACTCTCTTTGTATATTTCTTCTCAACACTGGTTGATGAGTCATATTTCCGTCATATTTCTACCAAATTCCATCACACGCTTCTAGAAATTGTTAAAGTATTGTTTGTCCATTAAGTCCCTCAGGCTTTAGATTTTGCAAGTGGGTCAAAAAGTGAAGAGAACACATCGGTATTCTGACAGCCATAAGTTTGTGATCATTTATTTAGAGGTCAGGGAGGATTAGCAACAGCAGTGTGAAATGTGTGCTACTGCTCCAAGTTGAAACATTAAAACATGTCCTTGATATGACCCTGAACTCATAACGACCCCCCCACCATCCCTCTGGGTGTCCCGTTATGTCCTTTCATCTGTTTTTAACTCTCACCACGTCTCCTCTGAACATTATTTAAACCCGTACTTTGTAGTAAAGTAAGTCTGAACCGAAGCACAGATCAACGCTGTTCAACAGTGTGACACTATTCTTCAGTCTTTAGAGGATTACACACAGGAAGAGACCAGCAGCCACGTGGACATGCTACGAGTTATTACAAGGTGCAAAAACCTTTGACAGCGCAAAGTGGGCAGGAACCAAGTGGAACTGATGTCAATATACAAGAGAGATGTCATGTTACTGTGTGTTGGGTTTTCTTTGTTTCTCTAGTTTGGACATTTCTGGTGTACTACCAAGAGTTTCAGTTTTGGACATTTATTCAGTTTGGGTTTTGTTATTGGTTCTTCCTGTTTTACTTTGATAGTTTCTTCTGTGTCCTGGTTTGTTTAATCCAACACTGTGTCCTCATGTGTGTCCTGCATTGGGGTTCTCTTTTTCCCTGCAATACGTGTCCTCAATTATCCTTTTTATGTAATTATAATTTTTTTTTTTTTTAAATCTTATATTTCCTTCCAGTGCCGAGGCTCAGGTCAGCCGAATTATTGTAGCTCCCACTCCACTGAGGTTAATACATAACTCTCTTATTCATTCCATATAAGTCTTACACAACTCTCTTCACCGTTCTGTCTTTTCTGAACCGTCTCCAAACAGACGTCTTGTTCCATGTGAAAACATCCGACCTGTTCTCCGCCATCAGGCCTTGTCCTCTCCTCCTGTTTCATTGACCTGTTGTGTCTCCTCATCACTCCTACTCCTATGAGTCACTTGTCCCTTCTCCACATCCCTGTCACTATATCTTACACTAAATTTAAAACTACTGGATCTACAGTGGTTTTCATTATTCCTCATGACTAATCGGGTTAAAGCAGACCATGAACTGTCTCTTACCTCCTCGGCCCTATCTGAACTCTTCTCATTCTTCATACTTTTAAATAATATTATTTCTAGTCATCTTCTCTTTTTTCCTCATATTTCTCTACCCTGCCTTCAAGCACATGTTATGTATCATCCTCCATCCATCTCCTTAGAGATCCCGGTGGATTCTCACTAACCAACACCATTTGTCCTTGGTGTCCTCACTGAGTTTGGACAGTGCTAAAAGGTTGTCCTCAATCTGGGTCAGGTCCTCTGTGTGAGACTGTTTAAAACACAAGTCCAGACTTTTCCTTTTTCTGACGTAAGGCTCGGTGAAAGAATAACTGGTCTTAACTGTAAAGAGAAGAATGTGAATTCTATCAAATCTGACGCAACACAAATGAATCCATCAAGACCACACCTCAGTATATACAAGGAAGTTTATTTTGACCTGGTTAAGGGGAGGGAAAGGTAGGGGATGGGATGAAGGAGGATGTAGAAACCGAAGGTGGTCCCGTGATGTTCGGATGGAAGAACCCAGAGAGTGAGATTCAAGCAGGGGCATATCTCTGGAAGCTTCGGCTCCTTGTCCCCCAGGTTCCTGCAATGAGATCGTAAAGGAGAAGAAAGAACAAAGAGGGTTGGGGTGGAGGGGTTGAGAACTGAGCCAAAGGGGACGTTAGACACGCCGATATAGGCAAGATGTTTGAGGCGTGGACTTGTTCATGAAGTAACCTGGTAATATCACATCTTGGTCCTGGTACAGGGTAAGAAAAGGTTCATATGAATCCAGTCCATTTTCAGTATTCATGTTTTCTTGCTTCTGTTTCATTAAACTTTCAATCCAAACAAGTTTACTAATGAAGAAGCCAGAACATTTCTTTTTAATTGAGCCTAACTTACATAAGGAAGCGGCACCTAATATGGTAGGAACATGCACAATAACCTTTTTTCACAGATTGCCTCAAACATTGCAGCATGTACTGAATCACTTTGCAAGAGCAGGAAATAAATGTGCTTCCCTCAGATTAAACCAACCACTTAATCAGCTGTGTGCCTTCCAGCCCTGAGGAGGAGGAGAGCAGTTCTCTCACCAGCGGTGTCTGTAACAGATGAGTGCGAGGATGCAGCCCTAGAGCCGAAAGCCAGCGCAGTAAAACTACCGACACGTGGGTTTGGAGGACGTCCAGCGTCCGCATGTACGTGTGCATGACTGATCTAATCCCATGTGCAGAGATGGTGAAGTGTCTTGGCTGTACATGACATGGCCGCGGACCGCCGGCTGCTGCGGTGTGACATCTCCATCCAGAATCCTTCTCCCAGCTGCACTACGTGGCGCCAGAGTCGGCCCGGTCCAACGTGCTCCTCCCAGCAGCGCCATCCAGGGCCAAAGTCATCTCAATCCAGTATGGGCCTTCTGGATGCAGCGTCTGATGCCAAACACATCAAAACACGACTTGTGCTTTCAGCGCGACCATTTTCAGAGACACTTCAGTCCATTGATTACACTCCAGCTGTCTCTCTACGAGCCAACAATCATAAAAAAAAAAAATATATATAATTTTCCTCGGGACAGCGCACATGAAGCGTGTGATAATGAAACAAAGTCATTATTCTATCCAAAAGACATAAAACCAAGTCTCAGTTGTGCCATCTAAAGCAACAACAGCTTATTTCGGTAATTACCAAGCAGCTATTACATCTAAAGCCAAAGGCACCGAGAATTCACAGTCACCTCTCGGCTCCAACATCTGAAAACAGCATCACAGTGGAGGTTACACCTGAAGCAAAGTCATCACGGTCTAACATGTACATCTATGCTCTATTTTTTTTTCAACATTTGTTTTTCTCTCTTCTCTTTGTATTATGCAGAGTGTAATGTCTGCTATAAGGAGAATCGCTCCCTCCGGACATTGAGAACATGTGTCTGCTACTGTAGGTCGGCCATCTGCACATCATAGTCCACATGTGGCTTCAGGCTCCTCAGTGCAGAGCCAAGTGGGGGAAAAAAAGCAGATTCTCTCGGTAAGTCAAGGCCGATGGAAGAGAGAAAGAATGCAAACTGTAGAATGGTCTAAGATGGGTTATGTTGTTTCCTTCTACTCCTACATGAAAGGTTCATTATTTCTATTGTTCCCATAATATGTGGATGCTTCCTGTTTGGGAGCAGTTATATCCACATATTTAGACACTGAAACATTTATTTATTTCATTTATTTTAGCTGTTTAACTGTATTCAATTTAGAGTTACAGCACATGATGAACAGGGGTTTAAATTCAAACTCTCAGCTTTATATCCAAACAGGACGAAGGATATGTGAATTCCAAACACTCTTACACACAGTCCCCTATATTAAGGAGCTCAAAATATGCTGGATAAATTGACATAATCATGAATACAATGTTCATTTTAAATACTTTTTCCAGTGATCGAAGTGAATTTCTGGAACCAATCAACAAAGACTGAATTTCCTTGTTCCTCATGGATTATCTTATGATCATTTCCACGGTTCCTCATCATGCTTTAACAGACCTTGACTGCAGAAATGAAATGATCTGTTATCATCTGTGGATATCTGGGCTTCATTAAGGAGCTGCATCCCTAAACCCTTCCTCCACTTTGGATGTGAATAGTCTCAACTCAAGGCTCGGGGTGCACAGCACTTAAAATCCATAATCATTATAGTGTATAGTTGTAAGCTGAAAGTGTTTTGTTCGTTACTGTATATCACAGCTTATTGTATTTTGCATGCAGCCTTTGACAGGCACTTTGACAGAAATTAGTATTTATGCTCCAATCAGCATTTTTGCAGCCAGTCACTGATGACTGATCGTGGGAAGCGCTATTAGCTGCTACCACACAATTATCACAGGGTGAGTGTGAAGCTGCTTAAGAAAATCCTTCATTTATATGATTCATTTATATTCACAGATGGAACAGGAAGAAACTTCACATTTAGTGTGAGTCCAATAAGAGATAAAACTCACTGGAATGTGTTTTTTCTCCATCGGTTACTCATCATTACCAGGATGGTTGACAGAAAGTAGTACAGCGTACACATTAGTAACACATGAAAGTAGAATAAATATAGCCCTGCTTTCATGTACAGTAAAAAAAATGTGTGCAGAACACCAAGTTTGAAAATGAATAACATTATACTGAAGCCACAGAAATAAATCCCAGTAGGCTGATCGAAAGAAGAAAAAGAGTCTTTATTAATTTACTACTTAATTACGTTCCAGTTGCTGATAGAAGAAAGCAAAACAAATCCTCTTCTAGTCTCCAATCTGACATGCAGAACTGAAAAGTCTCTCTTTATCTCTACGTGTGCACGGTGCTCAGTGGTAGACTCATGCTGCTTGGGCCTTTTGATGGCCTGATATGAAAACAAGAGTCTATCCACTCTGAGGGATGACAGATGACCGAAAGGTAGATGTTCATCTGTGATGATGCTCGGCTGCTGATGCCAGGAAACGTAGCATGCAAGGAGCAAGTTGGTGGTAGTTTCTCTGGGGGCCTGGAGCCGCTACATTCTGCTGCTCAGGTCCAGCAGCCAGGACGTCACTGAGTTGACCACGTATTTGGGGCTGGAGGACATCTGAACAACTTTTATTCAGAAGTAAGAACCTATAAATCTCTCTTTTTCTTTTTTTAAGTTAAATAAGAGAATGCTGAGTATTTGTTGGTGTCCATCGTGATGGGAGAGGATTTCAGTCCAAACACTGAAGATGACCTGAGGGTACAGCTTTACTATTTAATCACAAGCCTGGGTGAGGTCCAGTTCCACTGCAGAACACTCTTTGTCCATCTAGTGGGCTTCGTTAGAGAAGATCAGAGCTGGCCTTGGCCTCTCGTTCAAACACGCTCCATTTTGTATTTTGTTATCGTCACAGAATCCCATGTGCAGAACCAAACCAACAATAAACAACTAAAATGATTAAGCCACTCTTCTAAGAAGTGTATCCAAAGCCTCATTTATCTCCTTCCCCAGTGCTACAGAGCTCCATTGTCCAGAATGTGTTAAAAATACATCACTGAGCTGCAGTGTTGCTCTGGGTGACAGGTTCTTTCATTTCATGGAGACACTGATTTATTCTGACTCCCACACAGTGGTTTATATGGGATTGTATTCACCGTAAGAAAATACATTACAAGTCCCGAAATGTCCCCAAACAACTGTTTCTAAGCATCTTGGATCATCTCCATGACTGGTAGCAGTTTAGTGTAATTGATTTCCTGCAGATAGAGTAAAGCTAGCATGGCTACCTTAAGTGTCTGCCTCCAACATTCATTCTTTTCTTCATCCACCTGATTTTATGCGTATTTTCAAGCTGAAAACGTCCACCTGAGTGCAAATGCTGCATGACGATTGTGAAAAGCATGTGGTTTATTTCTCTTCCAGCAATTTATTTTTGTTTTTGTTTCCCCAAAAGCCCTCAATTTATTTTTTACAAACCTTAAGAAGGTCTTGATCAATATTAGTTGCTGAAACTTAACCAGACATTAACCTCTTAAGCCCCAGGGTGCTGGGAGGTGAGGCTTGACTTAAATAATACATTCCTAAAATAAAGCAGGTATAGCTCCAAAAGAAGTTGCACAACCATGACCCTGGCCTCTGTGGATGGGTTATTTACTATGTTACTATGGCTGGCTAATTTGTGATAAAGTAAAGGAGAAATTTACATGTTTATCTTCGCCTAAAATCTAGATTAGATAGTAGAAAAGACCTTGATAGCAGTGATATCATGCACAGAGATGATGCTCCAACCATTCAGCAACACCTTGATTATAACTGGACCAAATCTTTATAGAAATATCACATATCACACATATTCTGCAAAGGTTTTAGTAAAAACAGAACCAGACCGACTCTCTATTTGAAGATTTGGAGAACCAAAGCACCCAAACTGTGCCAGACTGAGTTTTTACCTCTTGACAGGGAACCTGGCCATGATGTGTCTTGGCCAGTCGCGTCACCAGGTTTTGTAAAGAAAGACAAATGACCAGTTCTCAAACTGTCTTCCCCAAACAAACCTAAAACTGCTGCTGTAAATAAAATGTCATCTAATGTTTCCAGCTGACAGACTGTATCACCATTTACTTCCTGCATTTATTGGAAATCCTCCTCTTCACACTACGGCTGATAAAAGTAGTACAGAACTGGTCCAAATGACTGCGTTTTTTAAGATGACAGACGACTGCATCTGGAATAAACCATGAGGGAGATTTAGAGGGTGATATAAAAACTGTCTCTTGTGCCTGAACCTCATAAAGTACTAAAAGTCCATCTCTGTGCTTTCATAATATATTAAATCTAAATTTAAAGTGCTTGTCAGAGGGAGACAGAGATGCCCTTCAGTGGAAGCCCACCAAATTCAACAGGAATAAAACATTTTGATGCACACTGTTATCATCTTATTGGATACACCATAGATTTTTTTATATTGTTTACTCTTTACTTAATTACACAACATTCCCCTTGTCTCTTCAGTTATTTATTGATTATTTTCTTCTTACTATTACATAGTGTGAGTTTATTCACTTATTAATGTATTTTATCATTTGTAAATGTCCTGCATCTCTGTCCTGTAAGTGTTTCTATTTGTTTGTCTTCAATAAACAATATACATTATGACCACCTTCCTAATATTGTGCAGGTCTCCCTTGTGGTGACTCATCAGAGAATATGGGCCTTCTGAGGGTGTCCTGTGGTGTCTGATCAACACAATGTTGTTAGTGGGGGGGCTTTGAGGGGAGGGGCCTCTGTGGATCATCCCACAGATACTTGATCAGTTTGGGATCTAGTGAATTTGGAGGCCAGGTCAACACCTTGTGCTGTTCTTCATGTTTTTTTTTTAGTTGTTCCTAAAGTGTTTTTGTGTGTGTGTCTGTGTCAGGCTGCATCCTGCTGGGGATGGCTGCTGCCATCAAGGAGTGTCATTGCTATGGGGTGGGGGTGCCTGGTCTGGTCTAGGTGGGTGCTACATGTCTAAGTAACATCCACACCAATGAATGCCAGGTCTAAAAGTTTCCCAGCAGAACACTGAACTGTCACAAGATGGTTGATGTTAATCACTTCTCCTGTCAGTGGTCATAATGTTGTGGCTGATCGGTGTACATGCATGTATGTTTAAAATTCTAATCCCGTTCTTCACTGGCTATGTTTCCATGTGCATAATAATCCCATTACAGACAGTAATCAGGGTGAAGCATCAGTGTTATTACGTGGCCTTCATTATCTTTAATAAATCCTAATCACGTTGAGATGAAGTAAACACATGTGTCACGTCCACCTCTGTGTTTACGTATGATTGTTGTTGCAGCAGCTGATGACCAGAAGCCGAGAGAGATGAGGGGACATGAGACATGTGTGTCCCCGGCTCTGGTTGACAAGTTCACCTGCAAACAAACACACACACACACACACACACACACACATGGTTCGTTTTGCTTCTCACATTCACATCAAGTTAAAACACTTGTAACGTAGCAGGACAGGTACCCCTTTTAAACTCCTACTCACTTTCTCTGCGCTCTCGTTCACACAAACAAGTCCAGCGACAGCGCTGCCAGCCCCCGTGGACGGCTACACCCTTTTTAACTTGCACTCTGACACGGACGCTCACTAAAGTGTCCAAAAGTTGACCAAAACAGAGCCGAGTGTCACAAACAGAGCTCGTGTTTTGCTGCTGAGCGTGTTGGATGTGAGTGTCGCTAACGTAAGGAGACAAGTGTTTCTCCCTCTGCCTCTCTCCGTCTTATGTAACCACACGTCCTCTGCACACTCTCTGCAGGAGACGACCACGTTGGACAGGTATGTCTGCAGTCGCCCTTTCTGTCACTTGTTGTAAATGTCTGTTTGCCTCTCTCTTTGTTTTCTATCCTCATTCTCACTTTCTCTTCAACACACATGAGACAGTGTTTCTGGACAACAAGACCTGACAGCGATCTCCTCCTTCTTTCTCCTCCCTCCTCCTTCTCATCCCAACCACACACATGCACCAGATTCTGAGTATAAAATGTGCTTGCGCCGGAAAAGTGACACTCTGAGGAACACTCAAAGCAGTTATGACAACTAGAATACCTTTGATTTATGAGTGGGATGTATTATCCCACAATGCATCTCACAAAATATTCCAGAAGACAATAAATTTACTAAAAGCAGTGTCTTTTATGAGCAGGAATGAGGTTTTTGCATAGAAACAGTGTATTCATATGATCTTAATACACAGTATTATATGTTATATCGGCTACAGATTAGAGGGAGAGAGGTCATCAGCGTCACTTTGCTTCAGTTCAATGAGTCTTTGTTCATATTTGAAACGTCCGGGATGATGAAACAGCATTTCACCGCTCTTATGAGTCAAACGAGGTCTGTCGACATCGCAAATGAGATGAACAAAGCAATAGCTGAAGTGAAATTGAAAAATGTCCAGCCACTTGCCTTGAGGGAGTAACGTGTTGTTTCAGTTGTGGCTTTGTTCAAATGTTGACAGGAGAGAGAGAGAGAGAGAGAGAGAGAGAGAGCGAGAGAGGTGAAAGATAAAGAGGGAGGTGTTGTTGTTACATAAAGGTCCCTGGTTGTGGCAAACACAAGGCAACCTGATGGATAAGCTGCATAATGTACAATCTACACAATTTACACAAGTTACTTTACAGGAACAGTATCTCTTCAGTCTGATCAATGATCAGAGATTCCATCTTTACATGAAGGCTAAATAAAACTGAACTTGCAGAACTTTTTTTATAACGCAGTTCTACTGCTGTGAAGCATCAAATCAATCTCACGACTTCAGTCGGTCCAGAACTCAGCTGTCAGGCTTTTAACCAGAACCAGGAGAAGAGATCACATCAATCCCCTTATGTTTTAGAACAGATTTTCATATCTTACTGATGACTTTTAAAGCTCTCAATGGCCCTGCCCAGTGGCCCTATCACTGACCTTTTAGCCCCATATGGGCCGACATGAACCTTGAGACCTTGTCTGTCCTGGGGGCCCAGCTGATAACAAAAGGTGACAGGACTTTTGCTGTTGGGACCCCACAGCTGTGGAATGATCTGTGAGGAAATCAGATCAGCTGACTCCGTGATCTCTTTTAAATTGCTACTTAAGAAATACATCTATCAGAGAAGCTTTCCTGTTTTTTTTAAATTTGGTTTTAACTCTAGTTTGGGGTGTTTTTATTACTTTTGTTCTATGCACCTGTTTTTTAAAACAGTAGACTTCTATGAAGATTATTATTATTATTATTATAGAAGATTTTTTCCTCCATGTCCTCCTCCATGTCCTCCTCCAGTCCTGAATGTCTGGAGTCTTAGAAGATGACCAACATGTCTCCATGTCTCCATCGTCTCTGTCCACATGGATTCCATCTTGGTTCATCTTGTTTTTCTACCTCCATGTTTCTGTCCCTCCTGGAAACTCCTCACCTGATGTTTACCCCACGTGGAGCAGACATGCTCAGAGAGAATGGATTTATTCCAGTAACCAGAGAGAAACTAAATTGAGGGGAACCATGGAGTGGTGGCCAGAGAAACAGCTTTCAGACTGTAAGGTCGCAGGTTTGCATCCGTCTATGTCCATGTGTGAACACCCTGATGGGTTAAATGTAGAGAAATATTATTAATTATCTGAGGTGGTTTAATCTGATCATTAGTGCCCATGTAAATGTAAAAGCCACTGAAAGTGTATTTATAAGTGTAATGCTTTCACTGATGAAGTTGGCTCTCCTCCACTTGGAACTAACCGTCTATGTTTTCACGTTTCCATACAGCACTCAAGTCATTTCTTTGCAGTCTTCACAGCATATGTTCACAAGTATTTTATTGTTCAGTGACACATGAGAATTAACAGTCTGTTTCTAAAAGTTCCTGCCAATTTGGTAGATGCAGAGCAGTCATTCAGTGTGCACTCTGAATGAATGGAAAAGCAGCTGGAATTAAGTTGTGAGAGATGTGTTGTGACTTTATATGTTTGGTTCGTCTGAGAGTTCGTTCTGAATGTTAAAGTAAACCTCAGACTGTATTTACCTCCAGTGCACAGACGATACCCGACGGGATCTCATGCACCAGCCCCACAGAACAACACACAGTATACACTGCGCTTCATGTGCCGTAAACATGGCGGGGCCTCGGGCTTATACATGCACCAGACATACATGTCACATGTGATCAAACTGTGTTCGAGGATAAAGGCTCTCAGCTGTCATGGTTCCTGTTTAACTCTGTTGTATGAGCATGGAGCAGCAGCATTGAGTAAAAAAACAAAAGAACGTGTAATCAGCTCACTGTCAGTTCATATTAACGTGTTTTGTTTTTTCCCAGGACCGCCCCGCTTCATGCTCATACATGCATCCTGACGGCCTAGCCTCACATCAGCAGCTGATACTGAACAGCTGAAGCATCGTCATCAAGGACATTTTAGTTTCATTCACCTAAAACAATGTCTTTAATTGACCTTTACAGCCAGACTCTAATTTAGTCTGAAGGCCTTACACAGTTGATAATTAGACATTTATTTTTTTTCTGGAGCCACTATTTTTGCTGATGTGGACGTGTGCTTTGGATCATTAGCAGTCTGAAAGGTGAAGGTCCCATTTAAGATTTCCTTCACCTCCAAAGTCACTGTTTTATCATCATGCTCTGGAGGGCACTCATTGAAATACCTGGAAATTCTAAATTTCAACCATAGAGTTATTGTACAGCATAAGAAGAGTTTACTTTTCTGAAAATTTTCAACATTTTTTACTGATTATGTTAAGCTCACGCTAGGGCTGGGCGATAAAATGATAACGATATATATCGCGATAGACACGTGATCGATATCAATAGAAAATACGTTCGATAGAATGTTCGATAATTTCACTCGAACTCCGTTAGAAAAAAATTGGAAGAAAACCCCAAGCCAGAACTGCAAGTCATTCTGGGGGATGTAGGCAGAGGAAGGGCTTTAGCCTCTCGACCTATCACGGCCCAGCTGAGCCAGGTTGGCGGCATCAACAACAAAAAAAAGAACGGCGTGGAGTGAAAGGAGAATATGTGCGCAACAGCGCGAGAGGAAATTGTAGATAAAAAAGGAAAGGTCAAGTCACCAGCTTGGCAATATTTTGGTTATTTAAAGTCAGACAAGAGTCAGACCGATGTTGTCTGCTAACTTGGTGGCGAGTGAGCATATTAACTGGCTCTTGTCTCTTGATTAGTAGTCGGTTAAGTTTCGTTTATCTGCCGGCCGAGTGAGTGGCTGCTGACTCTCGGTTAAGCAGGGATCCACGAGCAGCGGTTATGAGTCGGTTAAGTTTGTTTCTCTGTGTATTGTGCGTAAGTGAGTGAGTGTCTGAGTGCCTGAGTTTGCCGGTTATATGAGCCGAATCTTTTTTTCCACTGCTACTGAATATTAATTAAAATGAATGAAAATTAAATGCTATTGAATATGTCATTGTTATCATTTTTTAAAAATTAAAGCGACGGGTAAAAATGGGTTATGACGGGATTTTTATGACCCTGTCAGTCAAAATGAAAGACAATGAAAAAGTCTAGCGCAACCTCTGATCAAGGTACACGGCAGCAGTGCCATACGACCAAACATCAAAGCGATAGAAAGTAATAACGGATGCAGTTCAGCACCGTTGAGAAGTCTGGGTAGAATAGGTTAAAAAAACAAATCAATAATTATCGATATCGACCGATATGAAACACTTATATCGTGATACATTTTTCAGCCATATCGCCCAGCCCTAGCTCATTCTAGTCAGGACGCTAAATCTGGAATCTGAGTTAAATACTGCAGGAGCTTGATGAGACGATGAGATGCAGGTGTGAGAGTAGAGCAGGTGAGGATCAATGGGGGAGTGGTTGGAGAATTAGGTCAGCCACACCCAGCCTGCAGAGACAGGAGACAGACAAAAACAGATACAGAACAAGAAAGGAAGGGAAACACCTGGAAAAACACAGAGTTATAGACAACCCTAGAACAGCCTAACAGATCAGACCTGAGAATGTCGCCTTGAACTTCTCTGATTGGCTGAGTGAAAACCACATGCTTCTAAACCTCACTGACAGGCACGCAGTTTGTACTGAAGTTACCAAATATGGCTCCTCGCCTCATAAAGGGTTAAGTTCTGTGGATGTTAAATACGGTGAGGTAGCACAAGTCAGCAACCTCACCGCTGCACATTAGTCCTGTATGACATACGCCTACTAACTGACCATTAACCAGTAAACACACAGTAGTACTCGCAATTCTTGGTAGTCGCCTAGAGTGGTGAAACATCTTCTCAAAAAAACTCTACAAGTCCAGTTGCCTTTTTTTTTTTTAACCTTTGTTGGACATTTATGGATGTTGAATTACCACCCATAAATGACCACCTACATCCTCTAGACAACATGTCTGTAGCTCAGGGGTTTAGCTTATTCATCATGTGCAATATTTGTATTTCCTCATGTCCTATATTCCTATTGGAGTTGTCATTATTCATGTTACACATAAAGTCCCCATTGTGTGTTCAACCTCCAGCACTTCTACCTCGTATGTTTTCACTTAACTTCAGTTTGATGCAACAACTTTCAATATTGTTTGTACCTTTTTCTCTGTTTCATCTTATTTCTGTATCTCATCTCACCTGTCTCGGCCTGCACCTAATTTTCCCCTTGAGGAACAATAAAGTCTCATCTCATCTTGGTAAATATAGCTGCAACTCACGTAGACGAAGCACGTGAGAATCCTTGTAACCATTACAGGTGACATCCCATGTGTGAAGTTGGATAAAAATAGACATGGTGTTAGGTGCAGTAGAAAGCAGCCAATATTCAGCGAGTCTCACCAGTGGCACATCTTTACATACACTCGTTCTATCAGGACCGGCACCAGTTAAAAGGATACGTCCTTTAATCCTTACATAAATCAAGTGACCAGGACCGCATCGTTCACCTGCGTAATATATTCAAAATTAGGAGCATCCTGTCTCAAAGTGATGCTCAAAGTCTAGTTCATGCAGTAGTCTGATAATGAACTGATATAGCATAAACATTTGCACCAATAACAACAGCAACACTCAGAATCGTCACAGATAAAGTCTGAATATAAGTTTCTATGCAGACGATGTGATATTCTTTATGACCGAGTAGTTCTATTCCAGGCTGGATTATTTTAATTCATTATATTGATTATTCAGAATAGAATATAAAATCCTCCTCCTTACATACAAGGCCCTTAAAGGCCTGGCTCCATTCTGACCTCATTGTACCATAACATCCCAATAGATCATTTCTGTCTCAAAGTGCAGGTTTACTTGTGGTTCAAAAAGTAGAATGGAAGGTAAAGCCTCCAGCTACCAGGGCCATCTCCTCTGGATCCAGACACCCTCTCTATTTAAAATGTTCTTTCTTGATAAAGCTTATAGTCAAACCATCCCTTAGCTATGCTGCTATAGCCCTAGGCTGCTGGGGGACTTTGCATTATGTACTGAACGCCTGTCCTTTTTATTTCTTATCTAATTTGACAAAAAACAAAAGTAGATGGTGTATAAGAGGCTGAATTATGTGTGTTCATAGATTATTGTTGTTTGAGGATTTTAACTGTAGTGTTTTATTATATACAAAGCTGGATGATGTGTGACTGTAAACAGAGGCACATTAAATGCGGTTATATTTTCTAGTGCAATCGCAGTAGAGGCAGCCATTCATCCATTCATTCATTAATTCATTCCTTTATAATCAACAGTTTACTTTGCATTTTAAGGTGCAGGACTCAAAGATTTATTCTTTTATTTCCCAGTTGTGGCTCAGGCAGCACGGCCCATATTTACCGCACTGACATGAAAGCAGCATTGATCTTCTATACCACTCTTGGCAAGCGAGCGAATAAAGCCATTTCCCAAAATGTCAAATTATTCCTTTCGTGCGACGGCGGAGACGACTCAATGCACCGCAGCAGCTTCAGGAAACACAAGAGCGAAGCCACCAGACAGATGACTGCGCTCGCACTGAACTTAAACATGAAACCTCTGATCGATTTTGTCCGGCGACATTTCCAATAACGTTATTCAAACATGAAGGTTGCATTCCCAGTGATGCTGACTAAAAAGAGAGAGCCAGGCAGTCTGACTTTGAGTATTTCTCCTATCAACTAAGAGCATGAGGAAAATATGGTGTTGCAGACGGATGGAGGATGGAAGGTGTGAGTGAACTGTGAAGTGCAATTTTAGTATTTTGTAAAATAGCTCTACAGTAATGGAGTTATCGTTTTTTATTTGATGATACCTGCCATACAGGAAAGTAACTGAAGTCCTATATAATCTATAATCTATGATGCATACATGAATTGCAGGTGGTGTAGAGCGTGTGGAAGCAGTACAGTGCAGAGGAGGAAGATAGGAAGAGGAAATCCAGCAGGGATGGCTTGCAGATGCAAAGCTGCATTAGCCTCGCAACAGGATACGTCCAGAAACGAAGCTGCCATCAGAAGAACAGGTGATGCCTTTTCCCCGATGTCATCAGATACAGAATCAATCCACAAATTTCAGCATGGGGTGTTCTTTTTTGGCAGATGCTGTCTCCGAAGCCAGGCCTGAGGGAGCCTGTGTGTGTTCATGAAACAATATTTTTTGTCACGTAAATCTACATTTGGCTAAATAATAACTATAAAATAATAATATTTGTGTTGTTTTTTTTATTGTTTTTTTCATAATACTGCTGGGAAACTTCTGGACCTGGCATTCATTGGTGTGGATGTTACTTAGACATGTAGCACCCACCTAGACCAGACCAGGCACCCCCACCCCATAGCAATGACACTCCTTGATGGCAGCAGCCATCCCCAGCAGGATGCAGCCTGACACAGACACACACACAAAAACACTTTAGGAACAACTAAAAAAAAAAAAAACGTGAAGAACAGCACAAGGTGTTGACCTGGCCCCCAAATCTGGATGATCCACAGAGGCCCCTCCCCTCAAAGACCCCCCACTAACAACACTGTGTTGCCAGACACCACAGGACACCCTCAGAAGGCCCATGTCCATTCTCTGTTTTGGAGACCTACACAATATTAGGAAGGTGGTCATAATGTTATGCTTGATCAGTGTATGAAGCCATTTGAAAACGTTATCCAGAGACAGGGTTATGGAGTTTCTCTACTCTCTATAGAAAGTATAACAACAAGTGCAATGCGTGCATCTGCAGCTCTGCTCCATGAGGTGGACTGGTTTGCTCGTGCATAATGAATGCTTCAAGTGATAACAGTTAACATCCACACTGATTCATTAACTGAATTAATGTATTTGCCATGTCTGGAGCTAATTATGCATAAAGTTATCAGATATCCACACGAGACAGCTGATAAATAAAAAAGAAGATGCAGTTTCCACCGTGATCCTCTTCATGTCTGAGTGATGGATTAATTGGAGCTAACTGCAGCCATAAACCAGTATTGTGCTTTAAGGCACAGAATAAGGGATTGCTTTTTATTTATTTATTATTTATCTCAGAGATCAGTTCAAGTCTCCAGTCACTAACGCTGTCTGGAAAAAAAAAAAAAAGAAAAAGTTGATGGAGCAGATCTGGAGGACAGAGAAACACAGCCAGAGGAAAAGTAGCTTTGTATGTGAAAATGCTGGTGTGTGCACGTGTATATGCATATGATTGTGTGTGTGTGTGTGTGTGTGTGTGTGTGTCTGTCTGTGAGTGTGCTTGCGGAGCCGGTGGGAGTTTTCTAGGTTGGAAGCTGTCGCTGCTTGACATGACAGCGCTGTGATAACTACTAATGAGGACACAGGAGAGAACATGCTATTAGACTCAAAATAAACACATCAACGCACACACACACACACACTGCAGATGAACTAAAGCCTCAAACTGCACAACACACACATATATATATATTTAATACATGTTTCCAGAAAGCATTTTAAGAATTTTCCTAAAACCAAGCGAGCAAATAGTGAAAAGTGAGCCGGTAAAGAGAGCGGGTGATATTAGTGGACGGATTCATTCAAGCACCGAGCGTGCACCAGTTGAACTTTAATTCAGGTTAAGTTATTTACACAAACTTAACCACTCGTGGGACTGGGTTTTTTTTTTGTTATCATGAATAAAACAGCTCCCTCTTCAACCGTGGGCTACCACACAGGAAACGAGAGGACACTAAGTAACCGCCGGCTGTCGAGCTTTTCCACCGTTATGGGAGCGCGCCGTAAAAAGTTTGACTTTGAGAGTGAAAACCAAAATGTTCCGAATGATTCCGTAAGAGAGCGGAAGAAAAGGCGAGCTGTAACCGGATCTAGTGCTTTAAATGAACCTTGTAGAGTTTTACACGTCAAGAAATAGAAAGAGGGACTTTGGATGAATCTATTTATTCCAGTGCAGATTTCTCTTTCAGTGCAACTTCAGGCACTTTTCAAAAGCTTTAAAGCAGCGCCGGTAAATGTCAAGTCATAAATGGATCAAGTGACTGTGTGTAATGTGCAGCCTCCTTTATTCAGACCCACTTTGCTTTTTGTCCTCTGCCCTGTATTGTAGATTTATTTTTAAATTAATAAATGTCTCAGTGGTAAAATAAAAATGGTTTTAGAAACAAAATGAAATGAGTGAATGGAGAAAAAAAAATCATTCGCATTTGCTGTGGCTCCAAACCGTGGTCAGGTGCATCGTATTTATGTTTAATTAACCCTGAGATGTGCAAAGAACATGCCTGGATTTCACCTGTGCTAAATTGGATGTAGTTTAGAGAGATGAACACCTGCAGATCACATGTTCAGATGAAACTGTGCAGAGACATAGATGAGGGAAAGTGTGTCAAACTATTCCTAAAGATTAAGTATGAATAGAAACAGGAGAAATCTGGAGATGGCAGTGCAGGCCTTGGTCATGAAGGTGTGGAGTAGGTCATTTCAAATCAACACATTAGAACTAATGGAAGCTTGAGTCCAAGAAAAATTAAAAATGCACATGCAAGGCTCAGAAACTTGTTGCAAGAGGCGCTAACGATGACAGAAATGTTTCCTGTGGACCTCAAAGAGCGATGAACCTGCTGGGACAGGCTGGTTATTCAAAGCTTTAGAGTTGTAGATGTTTGCTCCTATCAGTTTTTGTTTTTCATTATCTTGTCAAATACTCAACTAATCTGATGATATACACAATTCATTTGCAGATTAACAGCATATTTCATCATTTACTCCTTTAGTTTTTTCATAAATGTTTTGGGTTCCTTGGTAATATGAGCGTTGTTTGTGCACCTTACTCATGTATTCTCTGGTTTTAGGAGAATTTGTGTTGTGTTTCTCTAACTGGTTGTATTGCATTGCTTATTTTCCACATCCTTGGTCTATTTCCAAGTGTTGAGCTGTATCAAAGGCATCTAACGTCCACCGTAGGATATGGATGTCAGTGGTTTAGAGGCTTCGGCGCTGCTTCCAGCAGCAAGAGATTTCCCAGGAGAAACATCAAGCTCCACTATGCATTTAACTGCCTTCAATATGACTTTAGTTCAGGAGATAGAAAAAAGGTCTGCATCGATGAAATGACCATTAGTTGCTGCGCCACCTCATCCAGAACTAATAGGAACGTGTTTAATTCAAGTAGCAGGGGGCACATTAGCAGCATCATCACGCAAACACACAATAAAAGAAAAGAATACTTATCAGATAATTAAGGAGTAGCTGTAATCTCCTGCACACATAAAAACCAAGAGTCAGCCGGTATGTGACTATGAGTGAATACACACAGTGGGGAGACGCCGGCTACGTAGGAGCCGATAAACCAGACTCTGTTGACTTTAAGTCGGCCCTATCACTCAACAACAGCACCTTATCTTTCAACGTTTCCTCAGGAAACACGCGGTTAAAGCTGCAGTCGCCCCGTCTATATGTTTAGCTACAGCAAACATTTCAAAAGCTGCTGTAATCACAGACAGAACAGAGCAGCTTTAACATGTGATAAGCTCACAAACACACGGAGACCTGCAGACGTCCAAACACTAATATTGTCACGGAATACATACATGTGTGCTAAACAATAATAATACCATCATTTGTTTGGAGCAAACAGACACAGAATGCATAAAGTAAAAAGAAGAAGCAAAGGACACCATGTGGTTTGTAAAGAGAGGACGTCTCACAACGACTGACTGCAGAGCTGCAGGCTCAGGTGTGTTCAATGATACCTGCAGAGACAATGCACAGCAGAGGGGCCGTCTCTCAATAATAACTTACTAAATAAATATAGAAATACATTAATAAACTAAACTTGATCTTCTTCTTCTGTAACTGCTTGTCCTGTGAAGAGTCGCTGGGTGGGACCATTCACACTCACACCTACAGCCAGTTTAGAATCACCAATGAACCTAACCAGCATGTCTTTGGACGGTGGGAGGAAGCTGGAGAACCTGGAGAGAACCCACGCAGACACAGGGAGAACGTGTGTCTGCGACGCCACCGTGAACCAAGGCCGGAGACCGAGCACCCCCGAGGTCTAATGAGATAATCAGGTGCAGCTGTGACAGGTGAACACGGGCGTGCAAGTGGAGGAGGAGGAGGAGGAGGAGGAGGAGGAGGAGGAGGAGGAGGAGGAAGAGGAGGATGAGGAGAATGAACGAGGAGGATTATCAGCTTCTAGTGGTGGAAACAAATATGTGGTATCAATGTGTAAATATCAACACAAACATATATGAGGCAGCAGCAACATAAAACTGAAAAGACCAAAAAAAATGTTCCTATAACAACGTTTTTGTTCATGGAAACACTTTATTTATTATTTTGTTGGAATAAAGGAAGGGCTGGTACTCTTCAGTATATACTCTCTTTAACCTGTTTTCTCTTTTATTTTTATTGCATGGTTTGTTTCATTCTTAAACTGTAGTATTATTAATGACCATGTGGTGATGAACTTACCAAGAATTAAACTGCGGCAACTTTTGGCTTTAAGAAGCTTTACGGTGAGTTTACGCTCACTTTTTTAACTTTACGTTTTTTTTCCATTCATCGTTTTTGTCCACAAAAGTACAAACACACACGGTCCTGTATACGACCTGCTCTGCACCGAGCAGCAGCTACGTGCAGTTAGAGACTCTCCCATGAATATAATGTAATGTATTCAGCAGCTAAAGAGCCACATATTTCCCTCAGGAGCAGATAGACACCAAATGCAGAGAGTGAGTTAATATTAAACTTTAATAATTGCCTTATGGCCAGAAACACGACTCCAAGTTAATAACAACGGCGCTGCATAACTTCTGAATGTGTAAGTAAACAAAGATTGCTGTCAAGTTCTCCATTAGCAGCTTAGAATGTGATTATGTATCAGTATCATGTCTCTAACTTGATTCTGTTTCTGCAGGTTTAGCTGCCTAAACCTCAACCTGAGGGACAAACTGCTCATTTCTCCTCCTCGTCCTGAACATGTCTGAGTCTTAATTGAGACTGACACTCTCCTGTCGCCTGTCAGTCATCCGCACTCAAGCACGTCTGACGTTCTTTACTTAAGCTAACAGGTGAGAGACCCTCGTCCCGATTGTTCAACCCCATGCAGCTCTTCCTTTTCCTGTTCACTTTCTGGCGCTGTAGCCTCATTTACAGTCGTCTCCAGTGTTTGTTTACACCATATGGCATCACGACGGACTCCTGGGCGTGTGACAGAAAAGATTATTTCTTCTCTGAAGAGGTTTAGACGGCTGCTAGACAGCTCCGTGTGCACTAGAGAGGGGGAGATAGAGGGAGGGAGAATATGCGGAGAACAGATGGATGGGTAGAACACGAGAGAAGAGACAATGGGGGCGTCTTCTGCAGCATGATGAAACGTAGAATGGAAAAGCTGTAGGAAACGTGGAAGATATTAGGCCTTGTATTTATGGTTTACACCAGATAATTTATCTGTTTTGCCACGGCTGCAAAGCGAAATTCAGGAATTTTTAACAGTCTGTACCCAAGAAACCCCTATCATGTGTCTATATAGACATTTGCATGCCTGATCCAGATAACTAACTGGTTGGTACTCCAATCATCCTGTTTCCCGTGTTTTCAATATGTCCCCTCTCATTAATTTATGCTAATGCATAAAACACAGAGTAAATATTACATGATATTATTGAATTATTTAGCATTAGTCTCATGCTGAAATACGCATACATTAAATAGGTTAAACGTTTAAATTATTCACTATCAGTCGGCCTGAAACAACTGTTATAAAAGATCCTCTGTGTCTCTGGAGCAGCAGGTGTGACCTACGTGGCCTACTTCACAAAATAAATTTAAAAAAAACACCCAACCATGACACCGTGTTACTTTTCTGCAGGAACAGCTTCTTGTGGTTTCAAGTTTTCCTCCAGATGTTGAAGCTCGCTCTCATTCTTCATGCTTCCAGCCGTACACTCAGTTTTATATTTAGTTTAATCACAATGTCTGATGGTGTTTTGCTCACCTCCAGGTTTTCCTGAATTTTTATTCATGCAGCTGGAAGACTTCTTCGTTCTTTGTGATGTGTTTAAAACGCCCACTTCACATCATAATCCCATTAATGACCACAGGGGCCGCGCTCTCCACAGTTTCATCTTTCTGTCGTGGCATCAAGGATGTTTCTTCCAGTAGCAACTTTAGCTGAAGGAGAGAAAAAAAAAAAACATAATCTTTTAGACTTAATTGGAGGGAAAAGAACAACATGAAGAAGCCTTTGTCTTACAGCGTGACAATGATCTGAAAGTAGGAATAAACCCATTTTGAGGCCGAGTCGACAGAAGCGAAGCGTAGAGAATCTCAGTTTACACAGCGCTCAGATAAAAGGCAGCGCCACGGCTGCTCTTTGCTGAGGCGCTCAAGAAGAAGAAGAAGAGGAGAATATGTAAAAACACACTGTGAAGGTTTGTTAGTTGTGTTTAGTTTGGTTCTCTCTTCATTATTTTACTTAAGACAAGCTGTATATCGGCCACCCCGTCCACCAACAGGCTTCTCTTCATGTCCCTTACACAGGAATGTTAATTTACTTGATATAAATATACAGATTTTCAATCCGATTCTAATGTTTCACTTTATCCAAAATGATTTAAAAGTCTTACTTCCTCACTAATCATCCCTGTAGTATTTGAAATTTTGTTCCTGCAGCAATCTTTACCAGACTGTTCTGTCACTGCCAGTGGTAGCGCTCATCACCTCTAGACCAGCTCCACACTTCAACCATATCAGCCTATAAAGCTGAGATGGTTCTGTGAAGGGCTGTCTCATGGTTCACACCGTAGACTGTAAAAACAGAAAACGGACGACGCGTCTCCGCTTCGTCCCAACCTTCTCAAGTTGGTCTGAAGTCTCTCCTCTGGGAACTGATTATCTGATTAACTGATTATAAGATCTGCCGGGCCAATCAAACCCTTCGGGCTAGTTCTGAACAACAACTATTAGCAATTACTCTCTAGGGGCTATGACCAACATCACTAAATGTTCCATCCATCTGGACATCAGTTCTAACGGTATGTTGTTGTGGATCAGAGTGAACATGGACTCATCTCTCTCTCCGTCCCTCTGCTTCACTTCTCTGACTAAAGTTCTGATTCTCGATGAGCCCGACTCCAAGGACAGCTGCTGTTATTCCTCACTTGTTAAATCTGTAATTAAGCGTGTGTGCTGTGAACATTGTTTTCAACCTACTTTGTAAAAAGTACTTTGAGGATAAATATTACCCAACTTGATCATATTAGGGCTCTTAAAGCTCATTACTGCAGCTGCCTAATGAGTAAGGCAGACTCCCCGCAGTGTTTCTGCTGCTGTAAACCTCATTTACCAAGGTCAAGTCTCTACAACAGAGCAGGGAGGCCTTGTGTTCACAGGCAGGAAAGACTGGGAGAAAGATGAGAAGGAATGTAATAACGAGGCAACGAGGAGGATGGTTTTACTTCCTAACTAAGCTTCATATTCTCTATTTCTGCAAAACTCTTCTCAGTTCATACATTTTCATACTTTAACAATAAACAGGTCACTTTTACTCCTCCTGTTGCACTCGGGCTCATTCCACAGAGGACGTGTCCAGCATCACCTTTTAGCTTCTCAGTGGTCTCAGTGTGTTCGACCAGTCACTGAACACTGCACTCTGATCTGGAACACGGATTTACAAGAAAGGAGAAGCACAACATAGTTCATAACAAATGCACACTTGCCGGCCACTTCATTAGGTACAGTAAAACACTAATGCATGCTAATATAACAGTCGTACACTGTTCTAATGTGGAGTTAATGTAGAAACAGAAAGGTGGAAATTCAACTGGATGATCATTCTGGAGGATGGAGTTTGTTGTGATGTGGACGAACAGCTGTGAATGTGATTGTCATATTGACTCAATGCTACGGCCTGATGCCTCATCAACAGAAGAAGATTTGTTTTATATGAAGAGGAACAAGTGGTGAAACAGTCAGCTCTCTTTTTTTTTTTTCTCTAAGCCATATTTCTGCTCACTGTGACATTAAATGTAAATCAGGTGCACCGGATGAATTGTAATTAAGTTTTTTTTTTGAAGGAAGACCTTGACCTGAATAAGTCTGGGATGGATTCAGCTCCTGGGAGTGACTGGAATACAGGAGATTATGAACGTCTGTCTGGAAAGTAGACGGTACTACATTACTTGGTGGATTCTTCTTTTTATTCACTGTGGGTTACTACACGTGCTGATAAGAGGGGAGCTCATTGGTTTAGCTCAGTCAGTAATGAGACAGTGGGAGTGGGTTTCCAGTTTGTTCAGCTTGTTCCATGGAGCCTTGTCTGCAAAACTATTGCTCTTTTATGGAAGAAGTTTTCCTGCAACAGAGGAGTTTTGCTAAAAGTTAATATGCTATGGTATTTTCATGCATCTTGGACACAAAATAAGGCTCAACAAACATGACACTGTTGACTTTATGGGTCTCACGGTCCACAGTATTTCTGTCTTAGGGTGTTTTTCTCTTTATGTCAACGAGCCTGGAAAACCTCCTGGTTCTTTCTCTGATCCATCTCCAACCTTAACTCACTGGTCCACCAGTCGGGCCGCTGCCATCATTTGGACACCTGCTTAAAACTCTAGTTCAACTGCCGTTTGAGGCAGCTGTGTTGGGATATGAACATCTGGCCTCCGCTTCTCTTTGTCTTTGTAAATCTGATTGTGAGTAGTGTTTTAATTAACGCCTTTGTGCACGTTCATGAAAGCTACTATTATCCTCTGGTTGCTGTGTTGTTGGAGCCAGATCCAGGTTGAAGTTGTGTTTGCTCTTTTTACACACCTGTCTTTTTCTTTTCGCATCGACACGGTGATATGATGTCTAGATACACCTGACTTAGAGGCTGCTGAGGTCTGTGTGCTTTTTGGTTTGGTTTTAGACTAAAAAATAAAAATATAAGCATTTATTTAATTATCATTTTAAAAAGTAAATTAAAAAAATGCTGAATAAATAAATTGACCTTTCGTCGTTTCATATATAAAACCAGAAACCAGAAAGAAAAGTAAAGGAGAAACCAGTGGTTATTAGATTCATATAAAAGCAGATGTTTTTGTAGAAGAAGTAGTTTCTATCAGTCAGTGATTTCAAATCTTTCCTGTTGGTCTAAACGGAGCATGGACATGACTCTGGAACAATGTTCAGAAGGAATTTAAGACTTTCTGACTCAAGGTATCTGGTCATCTGAATTTCTCTCTGAATCTGGAGAAGAACCAGGTTTATTTAGAGCTGAACACAATGATCCATGGACCAGAGAGACCTGGACCAGTGGTCACCATGGAGACTACTTCCTGGACCAGAGAGACCTGGACCAGTGGTCACCATGGAGACTACTTCCTGGACCAGAGAGACCTGAACCAGTAGTGACCATGGAGACTACTTCCTGGACCAGAGAGACCTTGACCAGTGGTCACCATGGAGACTACTTCCTGCTTCATTCAAGGACAAGAAATCACCTCAGGAGAAACAAAATTAAGACTAAGATCAACTTTCAGTTTTTAGTTTTAGACTGTTTTTTGATTTAAAGATAAAAATCACATACTAGTTGTTTTTCCATTTTTTTGTTTCTGGTTTTAAAAGCAAACTTGACATAATGGAAAATGCACTGGCCCTGCTACTCCTTCCTGTTTTATGTTTGGTTTGTTTTTAAGCTCATTCATAGGTTGAGTGTTTTTTACCATAGCATACAGAGCAGACTTGTTAAACTTTGGTGAAGTTTTCCGTTTGTTTACATCATTGTGTTTTGTGAAATCTGATCTCATTAATCAACTCAACCATTTGAACCTGTTGCCATGTGGTTTATTTTATGTTTCTCCCATTTACCCCTAGAGACCTGGAGTCGTAACTTTGGGTTCTTATCCAAAATTCCACTCCACACTGAAAAAAGTCTAACATTGCTGTTGTTCGTTTAATGTGTATTTTCGTGCTCTAATAGCCTAAAATTATTAGTTTTTTCATTTAAACTAAACGCTGTAATTTATTTATGGTTGAAACTATTTTTTTTATTTGGATACAATATAAATTTGCCAGCGGGACACTGAACTGAATTTATTCATTGGATCAAAGCATTTTTTATTAGATTAAGCATGATTTGCACATGCGCATTGTTGAGTTTGAGATCCCGCTCTCTGACCTGTTTACGTCCACGTCCGTCACTGAACAATCAGTGGGCGGCGGTCGCGACGGTTCACTCCAACAGACCCCTCGAGCCAGGCGGCGACACAGAAGAACACAACGAGCAACATTGATACTGTTAAGGTAAAAACATTAAACTTTGTCTACCGTTAACGTTTTTTTCCAAGTATACCTGACTGGCCTTGACTCTGGCCGTAATTTCAGCACTCCCGCTTGATATCTTACAAATGCTAACTAGCGCTAACGTTAGCATTCTTCATTCAAACTATAAAGTTAACTTACGTTAGTCGTCCTCTGGTCGTGGGTGGGTTATGTTATCACAGTTCGCTGGCTAACTAAGAAATTCAAGCTAGCATTTGTAAATGTAATGTTATTTTGTGGCGGCATTGATGGTAGCTACCACGTTTAAGTTAGTTAACGTTACAGCTAATGTTATGTTCGTGACTTAAAATGCGTTTGCTCTGCTTAGTGTTTTTAATTGTTAACAGTGCGTGAAGAGCCTAGCAAATGTTTATTTGCTGACATTACTGTCTTAAAGTGCTCTGTGTTAAAGCTATTGAAGATAGTACCAACCATGACATGCTAGCTTGTCAGGAAGGGTAACCCCCTTCCTGACATTGTGGAGCAGATTTTAGCATCTGTGCAACTGTGTAAATTCAGAGATACTATATTAAATATCGGCCACTGGTGCCGTCAGCCCAAAAACATCAGCACCGGCCTTCAAAATCCCACAAGCTCCAAGGTTTGTTGTTGTTGTTGCGTTTTTTGACACTTGACATGTGGTAACGTTAGTTAATCCCCAGGTTCAAGCTGCAAACTTGACTGATGGTTATTTCTGCTGTCAATAGCATAAGGGCATCTGTGATCTGTTATTCACCCTCCTAATTATCATGTGTTCAGTATTTATCAGCCATAATATTACAAGGCCCAGCTAGTTCTTGCTGGTAATGTTAATTTGCTACACTGTTAACAGAATTTACATGTGGTAGAAAAGTACCAAAATGTTAGCCAGCTTCCCTAAAATCATAAAATAAAGTTTATCTGTTTATGTTAAAAGTTGGGTAATTTGTGCATCATGTTAGTAGCTAACACACTTGATGGCTAATTTAAAAACTAAATAATGTATTCTCTTTCAACTTAAGGGAAGCAGCCACCAATCAGTTTTGTTTCTGCTGTGCAACCATGTGCATTTGGAAGCTCCTGCCAGTGATCATTGCTTGTGGTAAGTTCTATTTACAATGTCATAAGGACATTATGATCTAACATGAAATCTGGAGATTTCTGAAACAATAACGTTTTTTTTTCTTCTTCTTCTTTTTTTTAATGCAGGAAAATGAGATTGAAGAACTGGAGCAAACCATGGCGATCTTTATCACTGAGAAAGAGGATCCTCTCCATCCACCCAAAGACATTAAGATTGTCATCGAAGGAACAGAAGTCCTGAACGAGTTGCCCTCAGTTGCAACAGCTTTTGTGTTTAGTTGATAGTAAGGCTTACACCTGAATAAGAAAATGTATGTCCTGATAAATTTGCCATGGGTACTGCATGATGTCTTAGGAGTTGTGCTACTATTTAAGCTCGATGATTTGTCTTCTGATGACATCAATAGTCTCGTTTCTGGTCTTCAGCTGAAGAAGACTGTTTATTTTCATACATTTGAAACACATGTTCAGTGTTGTCAATTTATGGAACAATAAATATGAATGTGTTCTTAAGAAAAGTGTTCTGAGTAGTCACTGATCAAAATGTATTAAAAGCAATTTTTTAAAATTTGATTTACTATACATTTCAAATAATGACAACCGTTAATTTTTTATTTGAGACAACCTAAAATAGTTATGCTCCAACCTAAAATAATTAGTTTGCTACAACCTAAAATAGTAAGTTTGCTCCAACCTAAAATAATTAGTTTGCTCCAACCTAAAGCTCCAACCTAAAAATAATTAGTTTGCTCCAACCTAAAAATAATTAGATTGCCCCAACCTTTAAATAGTGGTTGCATGGAGGTAAACCTTTCAGGTTACACTAAATAAAATTATTTGCTTTGAGTTAAAGTCAGATATTTCGTGTGATTGATTACCTCAATTTCTTTATGTTGATCCAAGGTTTTTATTTTTTCAGTGCACTGGAAGATTTATCTTTGCTATCTTGCATATTCCCTCTATCTAGTGGAAGATAATCAAAGCAGATAGGGCTGGAAACAGGGATCACAGCCAGGAACAACCATTGCCAAGAAATGAATCCCCCCTCTCCCGGTTTTTCCTCCCTGCAGTGCAGACACCCAGAGATTTGGACTCATTTTCACATTGCAGTAAAATCAGGGCAGATATTTGCAGGCTCCATCCTGAGCGCCTGGCACAGCAGAGACTCAATCAGAGCTGTCAGATCTCAGGTGTTTTCTCTGCAGTCCAGTCCAGTCCGGTTTTCCATCAACAATCCTCCCCCCCTCTGGGTCAACCGGACGTTTGTGTTCTCCAGCAGAACCACAGCTGATATGAAAACAAACATGACAGGTTTGTGATGTCTGAAGGATTCACTCCACTGTAGCTTTATTGAAGGTTGGCGCTCTGCTGTTCGCTGGTGTTCCTGCAGAAAGCAGACGGCTGTGTCTCTGGGTGTTTTCTTGTCTTGGCGAGCTTTGGTGCCTTTCTTCTGTTCATTATCCGACCTTTAAGACAGCGGATAAATAACAGTTCCAGTCAGTATTTCTTATCTCTTGTTTTTCCTGGTGGGGTTTGCTGCGATGTTGTGTTCGGTATCGGGATATCTATTTCTGTTTTTACAGTCGCTGCGTGTTCGTATTATTGTCTGTCAGACTTTAGATACTGCACACAAACAGATGTACACAATGGCTGTTTGTCCCTGCAGTCCATATATTATAATATCTAAATAATCTTTTTATATAGTCGGTGCAGGGGAGTGTATTCTCTGTATATACAACATAAACTAAATATATCTTCTGTGTTTCTGCCTCTGCATGTATTTTTACTGATTTATTTACAAGGACTAAGTCTTACTTCCATTCCAATGTAGCATCATTTACAGTATATGGGTTCTGGATGTGATAGAAGAAGGGTTAGGGAAGGTACGCCAGGCCCCCCTCCATCTAAATTTAGCCCCATCGATGGAAGCCATCTCCAGGCCAGATGGAGAACAGAATTCTTCTAGCAGATCTGCCACAGGGTCTCCTCCCAGAGTACAACAAACATTTGGATCATCTCTTGGTCGTTACCCAAACCCAAAGCCTTCTTTGTAAATAAGTAAATCAGTTCATTGTGAATCGTTTGTTCAGCCACCGACATGTGTGAATAAGGAAATGCTTTCCATACCAGTCACAGCTGTTACTGGTACATTTCTGAGGAGGTGACACATGACTAGAAACAAAGTCTGAGCAAATTAGAGCAACGACTGGATGGAACATCTAAGTATTTCACTGGTGACTCAGTTTTTATATGTAATTTGTTCATTTAATAGGTGGCGTGCCGCTGAAGACCATTGTTGTTCCGCTGCAGACACTGACGAACAGGAGTCACTTCCTGTGGCTGCAGATCCATATTCCTGATTGAGCTCCTCTCCGCTCATCTTGGCAGCCGGTGTGAAGTCACGAATAAGGCTAATTGACACTGCAGGGCTCTCTCCTGCTCGCTCACTCCCTCGCTCCCTCCTTCTTTCTCTCTCCATAGTTTTTTCTTTTTTTTTTTTCCCTCCAAATCCTGTTAACCCAGCCGGCCCTGACACGACCCTGAAAACGTGGTCATTGAAACCAATCACAGCGTTTAATAATGTGTTTTCTGTGAGCACATTTATTAAGATTTCCATGTTCTGTTTTATGCTGCTCTAAATGATTTCACTGACAACAGTCATTCATTAATTCATTCATCTTCTGTAACTGCTTGTTCCTGTGAAGGGTCGCCAGGTCTGCTGCAGCCTATCCCAGCTGTCATCGGGCGGGAGGCGGGATACACCCTGGACAGGTCGCCAGTCACAGTCCCATACAAAAAATACTTCCAAAATGCATAAGCATGTTGTTCTGATTGATGTTTTGAGGCAACAACAAGGTTTTATTTGCCTGCCATGTAGCATCAAATCTGCTGGAGATGTAACAGAAGACGAAGAAGTTTTACTTATTGACAACACTAAAGAACTGATTCAGTAGAAGAAGATGACCAAGTTGTCTCCATGTTTCCAGTTCCTGTCCCTCCTGGAAACTTGTCACGTCACCTGATGGTTCACCTTTCCCGTGGGGCAAACATGTTCAGAAATGACTGATTTATTCCAGCCAGAGACAAACAGCTGACCATTTCTGTTTCAAAAAATACACTAAAAGCACTCTTGAAATAACCCCAAACCTCCCAGATTACTCTTACGAGGGTAACCTTTCAAAAAACAATCCAGCCACAAACATGATAACACAAAAAAAAAAAAATATTAGAAAAACCACCAAGACCAGTCCAAAATACATTTCAGAACCACCCAGGGTGTTAAACAACATGATCTGGCAACACTTTCTACACATTACAGCCCCTTTAAGCTATGTGAACTATTCTTTAACTCCAGTAGTCAAACGTATTGGCACCATGAGCGTAAAGGATGAGTGGATTTTAGAAGCTGTTTCTCTACCATGAATGAATTCCTAACTGATTGTTTTTTTGGTTGATCACGTTTTAATTTCTTCCTCTCTAAACGGCCTAAAAAAAAATATATATATACGTATATATATATAAATGTCAAATTTCCAACAAGATGTGAGTTGAATCTGTCTGAAGTTTACATAAACTTTAAAACTTGCCGTTAGTCGTCAAGATGAGAAATCAAAGTGGAAACAAAAACATTAGTGCTCTCAGTTTAAAATGTTTAAAAGCTGATATGAATTTAGTTAAATTGCTCTTAAATGTGAGTTGACATAGTGAGTTAATTTGAGAACAATTAACAGTTAAAAGATCAAGTGAGTTTTGTTCAGTGGATAATGTAACCTAATAAGTTGTTTTAACTCGTAGAATCAAGCTGAAACAATAAATGATGATTAGTAATAACTGAGCTGTTTGAGTTGAACCAGATGTTTTTTTCTTCAGGTTTAGTTTACTCCCGTTTTTCCAATTAAATGGATGTTTGTCTCAATCTGATCAGACCAGTCTGTTCTGACTGAGGAAGTCTCATGAGATGCTTTCATTCTGATTGTGTTTTTATTGTGATTATTCGTGGATCACTAGTGTCCATGTAAATGATAACGTGACAGCGTCTTGTTGACATGTTAAACCCTGAATACTTGGACCACATCCTTTATTCTGACATCAGCTGATAAGTTGTGACACTATCGCAGACGTTTGTCTCCAGACAATCAGACGGCAGCGAGGGAAGACAGAGGAAGTGATAATGACCGTGTAACAGCGGAGAGAGTGAGACACACTAATAAAAGACAGGGACAGACAGGACGAGACGCAGAGACAGGCTAGCCGTCTCCCCGTCTGAATGGCAGATAAAAGAGAAGTGAGTGACGGCGTCGGGAACAGAAGGACGGAGAGAGACGGAGCGGCCAGGCAGGTGGAGAGGGAAAGCAAATTAAAAGATGATGGGCTTATTTCCAGCCGTCTGTCTGAGTGTCAGTGAGACGAGTTGTGCTTTCTCGTCCATTTCACCGCGTCACTCTGCTGGAGGACATTCATCTCTCCATCTGGAAGACACACACTTAAACAAACTGCTGTGGATGATGGGCAAACAAATCCAAAACGAATGGGGACTTTAGTTTGTCTTTTCTGTACTTCCTGGTTTTTCATAGCCCCCCCCCCCCTCCTCCTGACTGACCCTCTCTGTGATTTGAGGCATTGCTGAAGGAAATGTTGCTGCTCTGCTATTTAACAGGTTTTCTCTGAAAATTGAGCCATTTATTTTATGAAGTGATGACTTGTGATGCTTTTTGTTGTCTGGAGGTTTGAAAATGAGCTTTTTCAGCGTGATTTCTGCTGCGGCAGAATATTTTGAGTGTGTATGCGACTGAAGTAGCACTGCAGACGTTTTAGCATTGACAACTGATGTTCAGGAGCAGACGTACAGGAAGACTAATAAGGAGAAAATGCTGTGAAGTCTTCCTTCTAGTCGTGTCTCTCTATACACTCTGTTCTTGGCCGTTACCATGCACAGCCTCATATAAACCGATTCTGTTTCCAGTTAATAAAGTTAATTTCTGTGGTCCAGTAATTGTAACCCTGGTTTCATCCACAGTCACAGAACTGCAGTTGTCAGGAGATGGATTTTAAACCAAAGTCAAGCTCTTACAGCCAAGAGCACTTGAGTCAAGAACAGATAAATCTTTGCATAATAATCTGTTTCATAATTGCACAACACAAATGCATCATCTCCCCTCAATCCAACATCTCAGTGACAGTAAACACAATGTTTCCATGATCTCCTGACATTTCACTGATCCATGACTGTATCTGAGCCTCAATGTTGAATATACACCTTGTGTGGATCTAGAATATTAAGCAGAAATATTCACTGGTGTATGATCACCTAAAAATGAGAAGTGTTGTTCTTCGCGTTAGCTCTGAATGAGAGGACACACATTCACTATGTTGCTTCTGAGCTGTTTCCTCCAGGGCTGAAAAATTAAGACAACAAAAAGAAGAAGTGCCAACAAGTGCAGTAGCAATGTCCAACAACAAGTCAATCCTCATAGGCCTCCATCATAAAATTTACAGTTTTTGGGTCTCTATCGCCAATTTCTCCATTCAGGACAACCGTACCAGGAGAATATTTATAGAACTTGCTTATAGAACTATAAATTATAGGTCATGCAGAGTAAAGGGCGTGGCTGATTTGAGTGACAGGTGGTGTGTGTCAGTTAAGTGGAGCCAGACGCTGGAAAGATGAGCCTCAAAAAGGCTTCTCAGGAAACGGTTTGTTTTTTAAAGGTTGTTTTCTACAGTAGCCCAGAAAGGACAAACTGACTCTGGAGGGGAATGTTTTAAGTTGAAGTGGTGGCCAGCGTAGGTTCTCTTACATCCTTGGATAGAAATGAGTATTGATTAGGTTGCAATCTGCAATCTCACCACTAGATGTCACTGAGCCCTGCACACTGCACCTTTAAGTTCTCCTGAGTTTGTCACTCACAGCAACTTCTCTTCACTTTAAACTTTAGACAACCGCCTAAAGGTGAACTCAGATTCAATAAACCGCTGTCCAACTCTTATTGCACAACCTTTAACACCAAAAGGAAATGTAATATATAGCCCTGTAAAAAATATATGAGGGCTTCCATTATTTCTGGTGAAGTCATCTCCAGTAAACCTTAATCCCTTTTGCTTTTCAATTACGATCCATATAAACCACAATCACTGAGCAGCAATCATTGAGCTCCTCTGTCTGGTTTTATAATATGTCTGATCATCAGCAGCACATAACAGAACATTGATTTTCAAGAGGATTAAAACACAGCAGGACGTCTAAGAGGAAATATAAAGCTCTCTTTGGCAGGAGGGACTCGTCTTTTGATGTTTGTTTCAGGTGGTTTGAGTACAAAAAGTTTCAGAATGCTTCAAAATCCCACCAGAGGAGGATGAAAAGGGGGCAGGGGTTGACACTGGGGAAAGGGAAAGAATGGGGATTCACTGTTTGTCACTTCAGAGAGGAGACGGGTTGATTAAATATTCAGTTTGATATCAGATGAGTGTTTAACTCGCCTGACACTCATCCTGAATGAGCCACAGCTGCACCGCCGCCGTATGGCGCTCCGCAGCCTCAGCGCATGTTGTGACTGAGCAGAGAAAGGATATTTAAAAACTTCCAAAGACACTCGACCTGCGGAAAAGTGCCTCTCTGATAAAACGCACATTAGTGTAGATCAAAATGAGAGCTGAATGAAATGAAATACAAGCTCATGTAAGTGTGTAGTTGACAGGGTTGGTTTCAGTTTAGAAATCTTTTTGTGTGAGAGAAAACAGATTTCATGCATTACTATGGCAGCTGCTGTTACATTTACAGGCTTTATCTGAGTGTTTGAAGCTGAACCTTTGGTCTTTTCCACAGAGTAATTAGTTTTATCTTCACTGAAATTCATTTCATTTTTATTTGTAGCACCACTCAAAGAAGGCAAACATCGTTCTGCTGGGAGACCTTGAGTCCTGCCATTCATGTGGATGTGACTCTGACACATACCACCTACCTAAGCACAACATGTCCACACAGTACTCCCTGAGGCCTCTTTAAGCAGGATCTGTTTCCTGCCACGAAGTAAAAATGGTCCAGGAATGGTTTGAGGAACACAACAAGGTTTAAGGTTCTCCCTTTAATCCAGCATCTGTGGGATGTGCCGGACAAAAGGACTTAAAGGATCTGCTTCTAACGCCTTGGTGCCAGATACCACAGCACACCTTCAGAGGTCTAGAGGAGTCCATACAATACAATAAATGCACATTGTAGTGCTACGGTGCTGCAGATGCATATAGTGCAAATATCCATATTAGTCTGGAAGGGGCTTGTGCAACATTATATGAATGTACTCCCACAAGTGGTCTATGCAGAGCCTACCTGGTAGGAGACTACACCACTGATCATTTTGTTACGTCACTGGGTCAGGATCCTAGCTATGCTGTAGAAGGTGGCGTGGAAGTGATGCAACTGCAAACTAATCTTAAGCTGCGGAGCGACGTGTCTGAGGAAATTAGACCTGAAATAGCATTTAACATGAGGAACTGTAACCCTGAGCAGGATTTAATTTTGTTAAAGAGAACGACGGCAAAAAATATCCATCAACCACAATTTTTTCATGGGACTAAGACGAGATGTTAACAAGCTAAAATGAATATCTGTTGATAAAAGCTATGAGAAAACGTTAACAAGATGAGACTAGAATGTTATTTGATATGATCAGCAGCCTCCATCACGGTCAGTAAGATAACTATGAAGTTAAATTAGTCTCATCCAAGTGCTTTACTGGCTGATGTTTTCCACTACATGAACTTATTGCCTTCTGACTTTTTACTTTTTATTATTTAAACAGTGGACAGTGGAGTGGAGAATGGATTAGCATTTAGCAAAATATCAATTATCTCCCTGTAATGTCTGATCCAGCCTTATAAATGATGAAGGACAGTACAGCAGGCTGATACCAGATTCAGATTCGTAAAACTTTATTTGTCCCCGGGGGTTAATTTAAGGCACCAGTGAGCAGCATGACGTGCAAGTACAAGACACGTTTATAGAACAAAAAACAAAAAAATAGAACAATACACAGCATATACTGCTGCAGTTTGTCTAAATGTAATAATTAAAAGTTGACAAAAATGAAATGACTTTTCATCGACTAAAATTAGACTGAAGCTATGAAAGATAAACCTGATTAAAGTGCGAATAAGACTAATAAAGATTTTATTCTGGAGGCCAAATGAAAAATAAACACTGCTGCTGACCCAGTAAAAACAGAGGAAGGGTCTTTCTTGATGCATTTATCTCCAGTCCAGTGTGGATTACACATTTCTATTGCATTTGCAGACAAGAAACCATGTTGGCATGTTTTAGCTTCTCAAACAGTGAACACACAACTGGGGGTTCTACTAAAAACCTTTTGTTTCCTGAGTTATGTTGGGACTACAACACTATCTGGCATTTTATTCAAAATAACTCAGCCAAAGTAAGACGTCTTCTTCTCTGTGTGTGTGTGTGTGTTGAGAATTAGACTAAACTGCTTCAGGTATCTTTACATAATATTTTAATGAGCACACTGGTGTTATCATAAATATTAATTTGGCAAAAAAAAAAAAATGTTCCAACCTCCTCCAACATGCATAAATCAAACAGAGCCAAGGAATGACGCTCAGCTGCAGAACGCTCGGCTGCTAGAAAAGAACTGGAGGATTGTGGGAGGTTTGGTGTTGAGTAATGAGAACACGGCATGCTGCGATCCTCAGTAGATCACTGTGCACTTTGTTAACTGATAGGATGTGTAGCATGGCGGCATGCACTGATAACTTACTGTTGATACTGAGTCTAATCTTAATTAAACACTGCACTATTTCAGGCAGAGCTGTTTGAGAATTGTGCGTTCATTGGTTATTTTATTCAGGTTTCACCCTCAGCGGTTCATCCAGGACTGCCACCTGATGTCTCTATCTATTGATATGCATAGAGCTGTTAAGTGCAGCATTTGCTTCAAGGCCCCTTCATCAAGAACATGTTGTTGATTTAAAATGGTCAAGTGTGATGAATCACGCTTCTCCATCTGGCAATCTGATGGATGAATCTGGGTTTGGCTGTTGCCAGGAGAACGGTACTTGTCTGACAATTCCATGCTCCCAACTTTGTGGGAACAGTTTGGGGATGGCCCCGTCCTGCTCCAACATGACTGAGCACCAGTGGACAAAGTAAGGTCCATAAAGACATGGATGAGAGAGTTTGGTGTGGAAGAACTTGACTGGCCTGTACAGAGTCCTGACCTCAACCTTATAGGACACTTTTGAGATGAATTAGAGTGAAGACTGTGAGCCAGGCCTTCTCATCCAACATCACTGTCTGACCTCACAAATGTGCTTCTAAAAGAGTGATCAAAAATTCCCACGAACACTCCTACACCTTGTGGAAAGCTTTCCCAGAAGAGTTGAAGTGGTTATAGCTGCAAAGGGTGGGCTGATGTCATATTAAGCCATATGGATTAAGAATGGGATGTCACTTAAGTTCATATGCGTGTAAAGACAGATGAGCCAATACTTTTGGCAGTATAGTGTACGCTTCATCAAATCCATGTGCCTTGTTACAGCATGAGTTAATTTTCTTTCTGCCCTCTTCCTTTGAGCGGTTATGATTGTGCTGTGGTGTGATGACCGTTCCAAATCCTCTGTTGCAGGCAGCAACGTGGACACTGCATGATCAGAGTATCTGGGCTGTATGTGACACTTTGCTGTGACTCTCAATTCATTACATAACCTGTTAAAGTGCTTCTGCCCGTGACTGAGTGTAGGAAACATTATCACAGACAAATATAGAAAAAACTAAGAATGTAAAGCAGAACCAAAGGACTCTGAGGTGAGACAAAGTCCCAGAATTGATTGAATCATATTTTAGTAGCACAATAAGACACATTGATCTATTCTCTGCAGGCTTTCAGCGGGGAGTGCAGGGAATGGGTTGACATTCATGCACAAAAAACCCCAGGGAGTACTTCTTTGGATGCAAATTATGCCTGCTTCTACTTCTTCTCGCTGCAATGAAAATGAGGCCAGAAAAGCCTGGATACAGAACAGATTCTTTTTTGTTAGCTTTCACTTATGGACACATTTTCTTCTTTTTCCTACACAATCTGGATGTAAAGTCTTCTACTAAATACTCCCAAAATATAAATAATGAATTAAATCCAGAACTACAAACATCTTATGTGGATTCCTCCCAGAAGACTGACCTCATCCAAACAATCATTAAACACCAAGTCCAGTTCTGAAGGTTTGAAAACGGTTCCTGGTAAAAGCTCCTGCAATGAAAATGCTGCCGTCTCAAAATCACTGCTGGTCAGTGGGACGCTGTGGGTGGACATGTTTTTGGTCACGGGACAAACCAAAACCCTGAAACCTTCCCCTTTAACACCTTCACATGAAATAACTTTCTTCATTTGTTCAGACATGATCAGAAATCATATGGTCCAAGTGTCCATGAGGAAGGTTTAGATGGACACTAGCATTCTACTAATAATTGTAGACTCCTGATGTTGCTGGTTTCTCTCTGGTTACTGGAATAAATCCATTCTCTCTGAGCGTGTCTGCTCCACCTGGGGTAAACATCAGGTGAGGGTGAGAAGTTTCCAGGAGGGACAGAAACATGGAGGTAGAAAAACTAAGATGAACCAAGGGTGAATCTATGTGGACAGAGACATCACTCATCTTCCTGTGTCGTCAGTAAAAACACTTCTCCTGTTATATTTCCTTCAAATCCTGCTTTAACAGACCGGATCTAAATATTCTGCCTCTCTGTCT
>NC_140346.1:28100625-28194625 GCF_963514085.1 Chelon labrosus | reverse complement strand
CAGTAATGTCTGGATCAAATCATGTCATGTGGATAGAAAAGTGGGCGCAGTGTTACGGTTCCTTAGGTCGGTTAGTTCCAGGTTAACTCCTGCACGGTGGATCAACACGGAGCTGACTGACCTTTACACACAAATATAAACAGGACAATGTCCAACACACTGAAACGGACATCAGTCACTAATCTGCACCGGGGATCGAAACTGTTGCTGCTGTGTTGAACTGTGAAATGCACCAACGCTCTCTATCCATCATGTGTTCCTCAGGAATGCACAAACGCACACAAACACACCCACACACACACACACACTCGGTATCTATCCATCACTGTGGTGTTTGGGCTTGTTCTGCAGATGGTAAAATGTCAGCCTATAAATAGAAAGACATGGGTGACAGGACAGAGCAGAAACAACAATTACACTTCCATCCACTTCTCCGTTTCTCCTTCTTTAGTGTCTGTGTGCGGTAAATACACTGCCTGGCCAAAAAAAAAAAAAAAAAAGGGTCCCACACTCTAATATTTGGTTGGACCTTTGATTACAGCACACATTCTCTGTTGCATTGTTTCCATAATCTTCTCCAATGTCACCAGATTTATTTCCATCCAGTGTTTCATTCATTTTCCACCAAGATCTTGTATTGATGATGGGAGAGTCTGACCACTGCACAAAGCCTTCTCCAGCACATCCCAAAGATTCTCAATGGGGTTAAGGTCTGGACTCTGTGGTGGCCAATCCATGTGTGAACATGATGTCTCATGCTCCCTGAACCACTCTTTCACAATCTGAGCCCCATGAATCCTGACATTGTCATCTTGGAATATGATCCATTGATGGAATAACCTGGTCATTCAGTATATTCAGGTAGTCAGCTGACCTCATTCTTTGGACACATAATGTTGCTGAACCTAGACCTGAGCAACTGCAGCAACCCCAGATCATAGCACTGCCCCCACAGGCTTGTACAGTAGACACTAGGCATGATGGGTGCATCACTTCATCTGCCTCTCTTCTTACCCTGATGGTTCTCCACTATCCTTCCAGTTTTTAATAATGCGTTGGACAGTTCTTAACCCAGTTTTAGTAGTTTCTACAATCTCCTTAGATGTTTTCTCTGCTTGATGCATGCCAATGATTTGACCCTTCTCAAACAGACTAACATCTTTTCCACGACCACAGGATGTGTCTTTAGACATGGTTGTTGAAGAAATGAGAAGCTACTCATTGCATCAGTTGGGCTTAAATAACTTGTTTCCAGCTGAAAGATAATCACCCATGCAGTAATTATCCAATAGGATGCTCCTACCTATTTGCTAAGTTAAATCCAGGTGGAGACTTTTTTTTTTTTGACCAGGCGGTGTATTCAGAGTTAGTTGTGTGAAAGACGATCAGAAGCACTCAGACACGCTAAAGCAGCATGCGTCTGTGTGAGTGAGTCTTGTTTTCGAAGTCACATATAGATTTCCTTCCTCGCAGCCTCTGGTGTCAGTTTCTATTCACCATAAGAATCAAATATGTTGCAGGGGTGTTGAACCCGCTGTTCCACTCTGACACATGAGACGCCGTAATCAGCTTCTTTTAAAGCAGAGTGTGACAGCGTTCTCATTAACCTTTTCAAAACACCCATGTTTGTGTTCTGAATTAGATTTAAGAACACGGACGCAGCGCCTTCCTGCTCCCGACTCTGCGTGTCTGATTGTACTTGAATGCACCACTGTCCGGCTCATGTAAAACCAGATTGATCTTTAGCTCCTTTTATTTGTTTGTCTGTCCATCACAGAACCACTGACATTTACAGCTGTCTCCGTCGACGGTTCATCTCTCTGTCTGTCTCTCTTTCTTCATCCTCCTCTCCAGCCGAGGTTTCCACAGAGGGATTGAAAAAAGACGAATACCTGTCTCTCTCCTTCTCTCCTGGATTCGTTTTTTGCCGTCATCTCAACAATTTCTGCATCAGGTTGCATCTTTAGAATGAATGAATCAATATGTTTCAGTGAATGAATGAAGTGTCTCCAATCTGCTGAAAGGAAATGTCAAACATACAGAAACTCTATTGACTACAGTTAAATAGAAGTGTGATGTTGTTTGAGGGACTTTAAAAGTAGAGGCCGGTGTGTCTTGTTTGTCCTTCACAGGAGTCTTCTGTCTTCCTGCAGGTGGTATTCCTCCCTCTCCCCCACCGGACCGGTCTGCAGTGAGTCATTTATAACCAATATGAACCACGGTGCCGGTGCAGGGAGCAGACTGAGGCGAGATGGATATCAGTGGATACTGACAGCCACAACAGTTGTCAGGTGCAGATATATTAAGTTATATTAAGTTGTCATGGATTTTCAAGAGCAGGAAAAGCACGAGTCAAACTCAGTTCCATCAAGTTTCCCAGCATGCATCGTGTTAAGACGCTGGATCTATAAAGTTATTTTTTCTGCTATGAAACAGGTCTGTTACTAACCTTGTGTTCCTTGCATGTTTTGCAGCATCAACCCTCATTTTTGCTTTTTGCACACATCCAAATCATCTGTGCCAACTATTTTCTTTTTTTAATTATTAAAAATATGAATGTAAAAACAATCAGAGAGCACAGGGAGGAAGTGGAGAGCAGCTGAGACATTACAGCAGGAGAGAACTCGGCCGAAAGGCAAGGCAGAGCCGGATTGGAAGCCAAACAACAACCCAGTACGACTCTGCCTGCAGGAGGGAGAAGCTGGTTCAGGAGGAGGCGCGAGCTTCAATGGAGGAAGGAGGAACCTGCAGAGCAGTGACGTGTCTGCATGGAGGGGGGGGCAGGCGCTGGTGAAGGATTGTTGGGTGAACGGGTGGGAGACCAGATGCATGCCAGTGGAGGTGGGCCGTGGGGGATTCACCAGTCACTCACTGGGCAAAGCCTACGGGACGCTTGGCAGAACTGGTGCAAACAGAAGAAGAGCCATCAGCAGAGAGAGTCCAGATGGCTCTGGATGAAGAGGGGAGCTCAGTGGGGTGGGGGGCAACAGAATGCTACTTGGACACAAGCTGAGGTCTGACCGTTGTAAGACCTGAAACACCCAGTGACCCCAGGAAACAACAAGCTGACTAACGGAGGCAGGCCGAGCTGTAAACCACCCAGAACCTGAACCTGGGACTGAAACCTGCAGCCCCCTCTTCTCTCCACAAACAAGGCGGTAAACTGAGACGAGTCGTCCCACATTCCAGCTGACAAACTGACAGCATCAATCTCGCCTCCGAGTTGACAGGAAGAAGACGGCGTCCCGTCGCTCCAGAGGAGGAGTCTTTGTCTGTTTTCCTTCGTGTGAGGTGGTTTGTTCACAACCACTTTGGGTTTGTTTTGGGTTTTTTTCCTCCTCCATCTGACAGCTGATCTTTCTCTTCAGGTAGTTCCTGTGTAGCAGACGCTGCTCCTTTGGTGAATGTTAAGTAGCTCTTTATAAATACCAAAAGATGAGACAGGTCGACTAGCGAGCGCTTCCCACGCTGCAGAGAGAACTCGACGTGTTGATGCACAGCCAGCGGAGACGACTCACAACAAGGTTCTTCTTCCTCCGTCTCACCTTTAACCTCCTTCACTCTCACTTTGCTTCTGCTCTTCTTCCGTTGTCGTCTGTCTCAGAGTTGTTTCTCTTCTCTGACACACCACACATACAGCCTAGAACCTGTCTGACCCCACGGCCTGATCTCTGGGCTGGGTCTGTCTCTGTTTACTCCTAGTGTTTGTGTTTCCAAGCTCGGCCTGGTTTCCTAAAGAAAAGTTAAAGGATGTTCATGTTCATTCTGAAGTGGTAGGTCCTGTGAGTGGAGCACCGTGGGCACATTGAACCGTGAGTGTATTGCACTTTACATGGGTTGTTATGGTAACGTTGCACTTCTGTACACGTTAGATTAAGATTAAGGCCTTTGGTGACTGTGAGATGTTGTGTGCGTTTAGATCGTGAAGCTGTGGGGATGCAATCAGACTATCTGGCACTTAAGAAACCTAGAAAGAAGCAAATGTGAGTCTGGAAATGATCTTATTGGCCAAACCGTTCCAAAGAGCTCATCGTTTCCTCTGCATTAAACCTGAGCTAATACTGTGTCATGTGACGTTGCCTTTAATATGAGTACAAACTGTGATGCAGAGGAACCAGCATTGTGTCCTTGGAAGTTTTTAAACCTTACAGTATCTCCTGAAGTATATGTTAGTTAATGTACTTTGCCATGTGCAGCTACTGCATCGATGCACATTCTGCATCGCAAATCACGTTTAAAGTGATAGTTAATGAAACGTGGCTTCAGTCCAGTTACACCTGTTAGATCAACACTTAAAACATGACCGCCATTCTTGAAAACTAATGATGCTGATAATGAAGGTTTTGCAGATGTTTAATAAGAATATTAAATAAAAAACAATATGCCGGGCAATATAAATGATATTTTTGAATAAGTTTGTATGAATGTATTTCAGGAGACCAGTGGCTCAGAAAATATCCTACATCAGTCTGCCTTTAACTGATCCATTCATACACAAATACCAAATTGTCTAACCACACATCTATAGCCACAGTTAAAAGACTGTCGACTGGCTACAGTGAACACATCCCCCTGTTTATTAATAATAATAAGGAACAACCAGGTAGGTGAAGCATGAACATTTATTGGGGAAACATGCAAAGTAATAGTTTGGTGGTTAGACTGTAAGAGTGATGATGTCATAGAGCTGCATCTCGATGAAGATGAAGGTAGATAGAGACGAGACCTCCTGGAGTCTAGACGCTGGTGGTTGTCAGGTGGCTGGAGGAGACCTCTGATGAAGACTTCTTGGGATGACTATGGAGAGGTGGAGATGGGGGAGGAGGAAGGTTTCACAACAGAGTGACAGGATGACAGTGGCTTGAAAGCAGTGACGTAGAAACTGAGAACTGATTCTGACAGCGTGGGAAAATGGAAGAGATAAGGGAACAGAGCAGCAGCAGAGGACGTCAAGGACTGAGCACCAGAGAGGAGCAGATGGTGAGAGGACAGGTCCTCATGGAACCTGAGAACTGAGCTTCAGTGATAGATGGTTTCAGGACCATGGACAGCGACCGGAGGTTCTGCTGCTGAGACCTTTTTTTTTTATTTAACGTATTTTACACTGTTGTTCTTATAACTTTAGATTCACCAATAAACCTAACCAGCATGTCTTTGGACGATGGGAGGAAGCTGGAGTACATGAAGAGAACCCACGCAGACACAGGGAGAACATGCAGACTACACACAGAAAGGAACCAGTCGGCTCATGAATTAGAACCCAGAACCTTCTTGCTGTGAGGCATCAATACTAACCACCACACCACTGTACCGCCCCCTTATAACTTCCAGATATAATAAAAAAGGAGATCACCCTTTCTTTACTAGAAGAAAACAACAGGAGTGATCTTTAAAATAACCGGTTCCCACAAACGCACCATAGTCAGTGTTGCTGGGTGGATTCAAATTTTATTTTGTGGATAAAAATAGAGTTGATTTGACAACATTCTGATAGTTTTCCTCAACACATTAAATGTTGATTTAAAAACAAAAGTTGCTTTTACTTCTCAATACAGTGTGTGTGTTTGTGTGTATAACTGTGCTGGATGACTCCTGTAGTTTATTGCCGGGTGACTTCTCTGCTTCGAGGCTTTTTTATGACAGGCTACACTGGCGTAAACAACCTGGGTGGTGTCGGCAGTTTTCCAACAGCTTCTGGGCTGGAAACCATCAGCTGCATCTGGCAACACTGACCTTGCAGCAGTGTGAACACTGGAGTTTGTAACATGGACTACTCGGAAACAGAGGGTCAGTTAGGCTTCTGTTTAGTCCAAACTGTTGTCGGCAGCAACTTTTAATGATGGGCTAAAATGAAATCTGTATTTACTTACAAGGTCAAGAGGTTTTTTTATTGTCAACCATATATACAGTAGCAGATGCAGTACATAGCGTGCAAGCTTATGCATCAGAGCAAAGACGAGACACAATGTTCTCAGTAAAAGACACAACACAACAACAGAGAGCAGCGCAGACTAACAACCCTGGACAACAACTCAGGCTTCCATCATTTATATTAATCAGCAGTTGACATTGGACGTATGAGTCCAGTATGAAAACTAATGCCAGTGTTTAAACAGAGACGACAGTATCATCGTTTTCAGGACCACTGATCTGTGTCTGATCCTGACTGTTTGCTGGAACAAACAGCTTGAAAGGCCCCAAAACTTCACAACAGAGCATCAAAGAGGAGCTCGGTGGCTTCATACAATACCAGCCTGACACTGTATGTTTGGTTCTGTGGGAAAACATCTTTTCTGTTTTCCTTGCGTCATTCCTTCTCGTCGGTCCGTTGTGTAAAATGTCAAATCTTTCTGCTTTTAAGATCGTCAGTGGAGAGGGTTTCTTTTCTTTTTTTCTGGACTCCATAAACACCAACAAGAACTGGGTTTCATAGAAGAGGAACAAAAAAACTCTTGTCTGTCAGCTTGTTGAGAAAATAGGGAACTAGGCTCTCCTTAGGCAACACATGCATATTTAAATTATCAGTAGTTCAGGTGTCAGTACCACCTGGGTGTGATCCCTCAGGGGAGACTGAGAGGAAACACACGAATTACGACTTTGAAACAGCGTTTTAAAACTCATACGAGTCTACGTCTCCACGAGTCCTCAAACCACAACCTCCTCCTGACTTGGCAGCAACAATCTGCCTCACAACGGATTCATGTCGCCTCACATTCGTGTCACCGCCCCTCTCTGCGATTGTTCCCGTCGCTTTCCTCCACCTAGCCTCGGATACAGACGACATTCTGTGGCAGTTCTGCTTCAGCTGAACCAAAACCGACACTTCTCTGATCATGTTTTTAAAGTCAAGCCTCCCTCCAGGAGTGGATAACACAGTTGGCAGGTTGCACGTATGAGACGCTGAGAGAGAATCTGTTTAAGACCTACTTTTAGGTTTTAAATTGCGCTCAGCTCTCAGGCAGATTTTGTAACTAACCTTTGAGGATTGCGTACAGTCCTTTCATATCTCCTCTGACATTCTCACATTCAGATTGTCACAGATGATGGAGTTTATTAACGAGATGATAGGAATGATATCGACCGCTGCAGCTGGAGACAGAAGTCGGTTTAAGGCCCCTGGGGCCAAACAGAAAAACACGTTTTCATGGCTTGTTAAATTAGTAAAATGAAAGCTTCGGGCACTCGCTCCCATGCTTCTTGTATCCCTGACACTGCAAGTTTGAGTCTGCCTGCTAGCATTAGTTTTACTTCATCACTCTTCCCTCAGACTCACTCTCTTCTCTCTCTCTCTCTCTCTCTCTCTCTCTCTCTTCTCTTCTCCGTCATACTCCACCGTGGCCCTGTCTGACAAAACCTGTTTCAGACTTGGAACTGGAAGAAGAAGACAGTTACTTCTCTGGGAATATGGTGATAATCTCAAAGCCTCACCGGGAACATTCAAGTGGAAAGAGATGAAACCTGGGGAAATTCAAATTCAGAAACGGAATGACACGCATGTATCTCCCACTCGGCCCACATCCTGTCTGTAGGTGACCTGCAGTGACTGGAGCGCCTCCCTCGTCCTCAGAGTTCCCAGAACTGGTGGCTGAGTTTTCACATGTTTACTGAATCCAATTTAGAGAGAGACGTGAAGTGAGAAGATGAGCCTGCCCTGTCTGCTGGAGACGGAGGGTTAAAAGTCCCATCTCTCTTCTGTCTGTGCTGCATTATATTAACATTCTACACCGATCAGGCATAACATTATGACAGCTTCCTAATGCTGTGCAGGTCTCCCATGTGGTGACTCATCAGAGAATGGACATGGGCCTTCTGAGGGTGTCCTGTGGTGTCTGGTAACATTGTGTGATACCCACAGCTACTTGATCAGTTTGGGATCTATTCAGATTCAGAAAACTTAATTTTAAGAAACTAAAATCTAGAGAGTTTGGAGGACAGGACAACACCTTCAACAGCCACAGGACCAAGGAGAGCTCTTGCTCGGGGGTGTCTGGTCTGGTCTAGGTGGGTGCTACATGTCTAAGTAACATCCACACCAATGAATGCCAGGTCCAGAAGTTTCCCAGCAGAACATTGAACTGTCACAAGATGGTCAGTGTTATTCACTTCTCCTGTCACTAATTTTAATTACTAATTTTAACATTTCACATAATACTTCTCATATAACAATAGGTTTAAAAGATAAACTAACCCCCAGATCATGAGCAGCACAGTGTCACGTGTCCACAGATAAAAGGAGGCAGACTGTTCCTGGTTGTGTGGTGCCATCAAATATTTCTAGTTTCAAAGTGAAAGATCCATTTAAACCACGAGTTATTGTTGCAGCCCCATGCAGTGGAGGGCTGAAGCCTCACTGTGTTATTTAGAACACTAAATATTCAGTGGAAGCTCTAACCTTGCCACAGGCTGGGCGCACAAACACAAGGTCATAATGTTGTGGCTGATGGGTGTAAGTACAAGATCATTTAACCAGATATCTGTATTTGAGTATCCAGAATGTCTAGTTGTACTGGTCAGTCATGTTTGAGTGGGCTTTGGTTGTATGTGGGTGGACAGTCTGTGCAGACCGTCACAGCCTGTTGTCAGTCAAGCTGAATCATTGTGTCTATCAAACAAAGACATTGTTCTGCTTTTAAACTGCTCAGTTTTTAACTCCAACTCCATTCTCAGACCGTTAACAATAGCCGACACATAGAACAGTTAGTCTTGTATAATTGAGACGTCTTAGTTTCCTAAAGTGGACCACACCGCACAAATACAAATGTCAGATAAGAACATTTTTGGATCATTTACCGACAAATGGACCCTGTTCCCCTTCACATATGAGGACTAGCCGTCCTCATTATCACAGCTTCGGTCTCTCACCAACCAGCGGATAATGATGCTTCAGTACAGCTGCTTCCCAGAACAGAGAAGTTCCTCTGCAGTTTAGTTTTCTATGATGTCTCAACGATGGTCGTCCCATACTGTGCCACTCGCTGAAAGACAGATTGTTTTCAAGCCTTCAAGGACTGAGAGTCCCTGCTGAGGAGAACAGCTGAAATCAACATCGCTGCCCAAGAGCAACTCCACAACTCTCAAAGGGTGCACAGACGGCACCGCACAAAATGGTATAGTTATATTTAAAGTCCTTATTTAGTGACCTCATCTTCACCCCGCTCAGATACTACTGCGCTTCGCTGAGTTAGACATGGAAATAATCTCATCAAGTGACGCATTGTTGAGAGAAGACAACTAAAATGACGCGTCATGATTGGAAAATCATGAAGATTGGAAAAGAACTTTCTATTTTTCACCTCAGTTTTGGAGGCTCTGAACAAACTGGCCAATCATGGCAAAGCAGCTGTCTAAGTGATCTAGACCTTCATCTGGTCTCTGTCCACACCTGGAGATCTGAAAAACATGTAGCTCACCAGTTTGGTGCAGCCACTGCGATCTAGCTCTTAAAGAGGGTTCCATGCTCACATTTGATGGGTGCCGTCTCAAAATTGCCGGTTTAAACCCTTCTCACTTTAGGACAGTCCAATGTTCCCTTCTCTTCCCTTCCCTGGTGCTTTAACATGTACCTGCGCCTGTATTAACTGCACACCACAGACGATGTACCTTCATTCAAACCATGCCTGCTCAGAAATTTACTCGAGGAAATAGAATAATTACAAGCCCTTGTGCGTGCCCTCAGTGTCTGCTGCTGAGAGCATGAGTCTCTGGGAACTGGCACAATTTCTGTAGAACGGTGTAAGTGATGAAGAAAAGCTGCTCTTGTGAAACACTCGTGTGCTCTTACTCTGGACCTCTGCAATAAACCAAAAAGAGCAGCGACAGAGATTTATCACTTTTATCATGAGAGGTTCTGGGTCATTATCCAGTTAGAGGAGTCATGACCGGCGACCAAGACAGAGCTGTGTCTCCAGGAGTCACTGACACTCTTTTGATTTGATTCTGAGTGCTGGATCTATTCATGGCACCCTGTGCTAGAAGCAGACAAGCAGAAATCCAGATGAATCAGACACACAAAGAACAACACAGAAAGAGAAATGTCAGGAGAGCAACTCATTAGAAAAGGAAAAATCTAATAAATTTGCGTTAGCGCCAAGTTGGACATTCAAGTCTTACGACGCTGATGGCATGCACACAGGACGCTGCATCCGTAGTTTTACACCAGTGTTCTAATAGGTGTATATTCATACCATTGAAGACTATTCTAAGATTGTTCAAAATGACAGAATACCCCAAGGTTGATGCCAACCATATCTGTACCTCCAGGAAACGGCTTATGCCACCATGATAGCAAACTATTACTTATTTAATAACAAAATAAAATACCCTGTGTACCTGGTTACTGTTCCGTGTGTTTTAAGATAATCCTTTAAGATAAAATAATCCTTTTAATTTATGCCACAGTGGGGAAATTTGCAACGTTGCAGCAACATCAGGTATTAAACAGAGTGCACACAAGACAAGGAGAAGTAAACATTAAATATGTGCTTTAAATTTTTTTTTTTTAGTGTAGGCCTGGATTACTGATTACTTGTCTGACAGGCCCCAGTTTGTGCTGCTGGGAGGGGGGGCTCCCTGTCCGATGCTGTTCGATGGCACCACAGGGGACCATCCTGTCTCCATTTCTGTTCACTCTTTACACCTCAGATTTCCAGTCCAGCTCTGGGTCCTGACACCTGCAGAAGTTCTCTGATGACTCTGCAGTGGCTGGGTGTATCAGAGATGGACAGGAGGTAGAGGATAGGACACTGATCAGAGACTTTCTGGAGTGGTCCCAGGCAAACCACCTACTTCTGAATGTGGACAAGACCAAGGAGCTGGTCCACAGTTCCACAGCGTATTCAGTTCAAAATCCTCCTCCTCACACACAAAGCCCTCCATAACCAGGCCCCTTCCTATCTCACTGACCTGCTCCATCGCCACAATCCATCCCGCAGCCTCCGTTCATGTGACGCAAACCTCCTTACTCCACCACGCAAGACCAAGCATCGAACCTGGGGCGACAGAGCCTTCTCTGCAGCTGCCCCCTCCCTCTGGAACTCTCTCCCCAAACACATCCGCGACTGTACCGACCTTCCTACCTTCAAATCTCTGACAAAAACACACCTTTTTAAAATTGCTTTTAATGTTTAGCTCAGTTTATTGTGTTTTTGATGTTATATTTCACATTGTTTTGCTAATTTGATGTCCTTTTTATGTAAAGTGTCTTTGAGTATCTTGAAAAGCGCTTTTAAATAAAATGTATTATTATTATTATTATTATTATTATTGACTTCAGGAGGAAGAGGACACCAGCAGAACCCATCACCATTCAGGGCCTGGAGGTGGAAGTAGTGGACCAATATAAGAACCTGGGAGTCCACATGAACAGCAGACTGGACTGGAGGGACAACAGTGATGCTGTGGACAAGAAGGGTCTGGATAGACTCTACTTCCTGAGGAAGCTCAGGTCTTTCAATGTATGCAGGAAGTTGCTGGAGATTTACCAGACTGTACATGGCTGTGGTTTGTTGGGGGAGCAGCACCAGCAGGAGGATGGACAAATTGATCCGAAAGGCTGGACATGTTATTGGCAGTGAGTTGGAGACGTTTGTCTCAGTGAGGGACAGGAGGACACTGGACAAACTGCTCTCCATCATGGACAGTCCATCTCATCCACTCCACCAGACTATAGAGGGACAGTGGAGCTCATTCTCCAACAGATTGACCCAGCTCCACTCCCACAGTGAACGCTACAGGACATCATTCATCCCCTGCTCTATCCAGCTGGACAACAACAACATAACTCCATGTTATTTATGTTAATGGACACTAGTGCACCATACTATCATTCCTATGTATATAATATATATGTTTCGATCTCTGTTTCTTGCGCATTTGTTCATATGGTAATTCTGTACATTTTTTGCTTATACTATTTTTAATTTACTAGATTTTATTTATATTTTATTTATTTAATCTTTCTTTTACTTGTGGTACTTAAGAGTATTTTTTTTTATGTGTAACTAAGCTACTGTGACCAAACAGTTTCCCTTGTGGATCAATACAGTTTATCTAAGTCTAAGACTAAACTCCTTTAGATTTCGATTTTATTTCACTACAATATGCAACACGGCTGCCACGTGTCACCTTCCATAAATGTGAATACGGTTGTGATCTTGTTTTTTGTTCCGACACATGGCTGAGCTGACCAGTCCCACAACATTTCACTGCACTGATAACAAATAAATGTGAGTCTGAATCTAAATGGCTGCATTCAACAAGCAGGAGCATGCTGACGTTTCGCCCGTCTGCCAGGGACATGGATGAAGGCTACATGCACATGTGAGATCGATGTATGCCGTGGGAGCTGAAGTGGAACACCGTCAACCACGATGAAGAGGCTTGAAATCAGTCTACCTTCGGTCAGTGGCAGGTTGTCACTGCAGAGGAATCATATGACAGCTGGAAAGAAAATGTCTAAATATAGTGGACTGTCTTTTATTAATCATGAAGCATGTGAACACTTTCCGATGTTATCTATGATTCATTGTGACTTTGCAAAGTGTGCAAACACTACAGGCAAGGGATTTACTTTATGAAAAAATAAAAAAGTGGAATCCATTTTCACATTCACATTATCACATTATGGAGGTCACGCACACTGTATTATTAATGCGTAATGTAAATGTTTCACTGGCCTGGTTGTGTTTAAGTGATACAGGCAGAGCAGAGAGGAATGGTGTGATCCAGTTCAGCAGTGGGAGGAGTGTCAACATGAATATCTAACAGGAAACACGTGGAAAACCTTTTCACGCTGTTTTTTTATTCCATTTATTTGGAGTTGGTTGTTTTTATGAAGCTATAATCAGAGTGATAATTATGCAAATACTAATAATTACACAATCAGTTCCTTATAAACTTAAGGAAGCTGCATACATTAAAAGATGGCAACAGCTGTGGCCTCGTGATCCGTACAATCAGACGAGGTGAAAATGTGATTTTAACATTAAACATCTCACAGTGTTTTAAAGTGCAGGTAAAAATATGCTAATCCTGGCTACGTGTTCCGAACACGAAAGTGATTGTTGTATAATTATGTTTAGTGCAGTCACAACACTTAAATGTCAAGTATTCTTCAGAATAAAAAGGTAAGACGCATGTGGCGTTGCTGTTTGGAGGCAAACATGTCACCGCCGCTGGGAGTGTGTACCTACACGCCCTCTCCTTTAAAGTGAAAACATGAAAAAGAAGTCGGAGCTTTAAAGATGGATCTGGTGTTGGTGCAGCCCTCCTCTGTCTGCGTCTGCTGTGTGAAGAGGGCTGACAGCAGTAGCTTAGAGCTGTTGTAATAAAAGCTTTTCAACTCAAAGCTTCCGTCCTGAATCTTAACACCTGCTTGGAAATCCTGGTCCCCGGTGAGTCTGAACTCCGGTGGCCTCGGCTCGGCTTCAGTCTGCAGACGCTACAAAGTGAAGAGGGTGTTTTAGTCTGGTTTAGTCTAAGAGTTACCTCCATGTGGGTGAAGTGGTCAGTGCTGGTGCTGTTCTTATGGTGCCATGTTTGGGTCCAACTGATCATTCATTTATTAATTTTCTGTAACCTCCTGTCCTCTGGAGGCTCATGGGTGGGGGTGCTAGAGCCTATCTCAGCTGTCATAGGGGTGGGATCCACCCTGGACAGGTCTCCAGTCTATCACAGGGCTAACACAGAGAGACACTCACACCTACGGCCAATTTAGAATCACCAATGAACCTAACCAGCATGTCTTTGGACGGTGGGAGGAAGCTGGAGAACCTGGAGAGAACCCACGCAGACACAGGGAGAACATGCAGACTCCACACAGAAAGGAACCAGTCGGATCATGGATTAGAACCCAGAACCTTACTAGTGATCATTTTCTTTATCTACAGTTTTTTTTTTTTTTTTTTTTTTTTGTTAGTCCTCTTTCTCCACCAGCTGGTCTACTGTATATCTCTGTCTGTCTGAAGTTTGGTCTAAAATATGGAAAGAAGTTCAGTAGAGCTGCAGCAGCTAACACAAAAAAATGTATGTTTGAAATTATAATTGAAATCATTTTGCACACAGCACGCCGTAGCCAGGTTTATCTCGACAATCTGAGCCTGTTTCTGTTTTTGGAAGTCCTGTATTTTCTAGACATGGCAAATGCAGCTGATGGCCAGTATTTTCCAGGAGTGTGTGTGTTTGTTGTAAATCTTGTGAACTACTTCAGGGCAGCTGAGGTAAACATGAGTCACTCTCTAAACTTCTCTTTGGACTTCTAATCAGGCGTGTTTTTGCCTTATCTAGTGGCTCAGAGCCGGAGGTGCTGCCTCATTCCCTCGATCCGGATTCGTTTCTAAATGATGTGAATTGATGAACGACACAAAAAAACAAATTCTTTGTCTCCTGCAGAATAAATTAGTAAATCCAGGTTCGTCTTCATCTGTCGTCCTCAAAATCCTCTGCTTAAAATGTTGCTGAATCTGTAATTTAAACTTGATGCGGTTAATCTATTATCTCGGGCTACACCAGTCAGGCAAAACATTATGACCCCCTTGCTAATATTGTGCAGGTCTCCCTTGTTGTGACTCATCAGAGAATGGACATGGGCCTGAGGGTGTCCTCTTGTTAGCGGGGGGGCCTTTGAGGGGAGGGGTCTCTGTGGATCATCCCACAGATACTTGATCAGTTTGGGATCTAGTGAATTTGGAGGCCAGGTCAACACCTTGTGCTGTTCTTCCTGTTTTTTTTTTTTAGTTGTTCCTAAAGTGTTTTTGTGTGTGTGTCTGTGTCAGGCTGCATCCTGCTGGGGATGGCTGCTGCCATCAAGGAGTGTCATTGCTATGGGGTGGGGGTGCCTGGCCTGGTCTGGTCTAGGTGGGTGCTACATGTCTAAGTAACAGCCACACCAATGAATGCCAGGTCCAGAAGTTTCCCAGCAGAACACTGAACTGTCACAAGATGGTTGATGTTATTCACTTCTCCTGTCAGTGGTCATAATGTTGTGGCTGATCAGTGTATATATTCTATCTAAAGAGTAGTGAGACAGTGCCTTAGTCCACCTGTGCACATTCACCCAGCTCCCCAGTGACATTATGAGATGGCACTGCCACCTAATGATGCAAAACAGAACAACAAAAAAAAGGAACTATTAAAACTATTTAAACTTAAAATCACATTGTCTCTGAGTTGGATCCACATGCTGAAGATTTATAGCTAAACCCTGAGAAAAAAAAAATGAAATGGAGGATGAAACGCTAAGACAAGTGAAGTCAACATAAAGGGGTGCAAGAGAAGAAGAGAAGCAGGAGGAGGGGAGAGAAAAGAAAGGACGAGGGGAGACGAGCGTGCGTGTTTCAGCTTTCCGTGAAAACAAGGCCATCATCTGCGCGCTGATGTGACAGCTGGGGGATGTTTGGCTGCACTTCCAACACTTTGTCTGTCGCTTCTAAAATAGAGCGAGCGTCTAAAGCACCGCGGCCCACCGCTGAAAAGAGGATCAAGAGCTTTAGTGGAGGGAGAGCCAAGGAATGCTTGTGTTGTACCACACACTGCCTCGTCTCTTCACCTGGCACTGCTCCGCTCAGACGTGACACAGGGACAAAGAATGTTAGCCCGTCGTTAAAACACTCTTCTGGCTTTAAACATCTGAGAAAACTTAATGACAGGGTGCCATTCAGAATTTATTTGTGCTGTTACTCCAAAACGAATAATTTATCATGTTAATGCTATGTTTACTCTAGAGAAATTATAACAAAGGTACATACCTGCCAACTTTTCAAAAAACCTTGGAGTGAGATTTTGTCGTAGGTGACCAAAATTATGCCGTGCACGCAGTCACACAAATTGGTGGCTCAGATATAAGATAATTGGAATTAATTTGATGTTGTACCTATGTTGTACCCTGCATTCTGGTGGTTTGTGGGGAGGTGCAAAGCTGTTGATAGGGGCAGCCCACTGAAGATGGACAATAACATTCTGTGAAGCAGACATAGCTGAAGGTCCACCCCAGGAGATTTTGGATTAAGTAGATGTGGTTTCCAGCATTCTAGTGGATTTTTGGGCGGTCTGCTAAAGATGTGCAATACCTGAACTTATTCTGATTCATGTTCGGCATCATGACTTGTAGGTCTTAGTCTGTAGACTTGAGCTGAACATTCAACCAGAAAACTAAATGACAATAAAGCCTTATTCATAGATCAGTGTTTAAGATTTGACCTAGGTAGGTTGATTGATATTTTGATTAAAATGGTATTAAACTAATTCTTAACTAAAACCTAACCTATGTTGTGAATAATTGTATTCTTAAGAGCACTTAATGATTTATGTTCAGCCAAAAACGACACAAGATTAGTTAGGGAGGGACATTATTCTTCATTCAAAGTCTCCCACCACATGGTCCATCAGAGACAAATAAAGTGCAACAAATAAAGTGCTTAAACAGTACAACTTTTTCAAGCAATAAAACAGATGAATGCATTACAAAAATAGCTAAAATGAGGCATAATCAGTATCAGATGCAGATCAGAAGCTGGGTAAAGTCCTTGTCTATGATCTGTGTGCATGGTTATACTGGCCTAGTCTCAGCTCAGATTCTCTTCTTTATCAGACTTCTCAAAGTAGCCTACCGTAAATTCCGGACTATAAGCCGCTACTTTTGTCACTTGCTTTGGACCCTGCGGCTTATACAACGGCGGATGGATTTTTACAGCTAACGGTCACCAGGGGCGACTATCATGTCATAGACGATGACACGAGGATTAAGAACTGACTTTTCTGGTATAGCAGGCTGGTTGTTTTGATACAGTAAACCGTGTTACTGCACCTTATGCTGTGTTGGCTGTTTACGAAGAAGATGCGGGTTATTTAGCTGAGCAGCGGGTTACTGCACTTTTGCTGCCGTGTTACAGGCAAGCACTTTTACAAACAGATTAAATTTAGCCATTTAACGTTATTGCCTCGTCAAGCGTTGTAAGCTTTGTTTTTTGTTATACTGCACTATGGTACTATGACTGCAGGAAGTGCGCACCGTTGTATTATTTGTGCACTGCACGAATGCTGTTTGTAATGTCAAAGATGTGAAAGTTTGATCGATTGATTTTTTGTTTGATTGATCGAAATATTTATGTTTGTCAAATGTAAATAAATGGGACGCTTTGCGTTTCCAAACAGTCATTTCTGTCCTGACAATCCCCTCCGTGGTAGAAGAAACCCTTACGGTAATTAAACATTAAAATACCAGCGGTTTATAGTCGGTGCGGCTTATATATGGCACAATCTGTAGTTTCTCCAAAATTTAGCTGGTGCGGCTTATATTCAGGTGCGCCTTATAGTCCGGAAAATACGGTAGTTTCTGGTTTCTCCTGCTGTCTAGGTGGTCTCTGTATCTCTTCTTCTGTTTACTTCGGGGTGCTGGCATAGATAGTAAAGGGGTGCACTGCAGGTGTAGCACAGCGCAAAGGTTCAGGGGCGCTCATCAGCGCCATCTACCGTTGTGGAGTTTGAAAAGGAACGGAAGCGTCTTGGACCAAGATCGGATTTTTTTTTTTTTTTTTTTTTTTGCGTGAGAAATTGGATTTGTGGCGTGAGTGCGTGTGAAAACAGACAAAACCGTGTGTCACACGGCGAAAGCGTGAGAGTTGGCAGCTCTGCTAAGGTATTTCTACTTTTACTCATGGAAATACCAGCACTCAAGAAAGTACTTATTATACAAAAAACAATGACCCTTGCTTTGAACAAATGAGGGTGGATCAGTTTAGTGTTCAGCGGCTTAATATTTCATCTACAGTATAATTGCATGTCATATTTCTTGCTCCAAATACAGTCCAATGTGACCGCTGTTCTTCTTTAATTGCTCGGATTCATAGACCTAAAAGTAGACTGTCTATGTATTATGTGTGTACTCAGTATAAGCATGCATTGGACATATTTTAGGAAGCAGGCTCATTTCAGCCTTGAGCCTTCTCTGTTGTCCTAAACTTTATCTAAATCACTGACTTACATTTTAATATTTTCCCATTTATCTTATTAAATTATTCCCACTAGTTTCTTCTTTTCATGTTCTGTCTTGTCTGTCTCTCAGCTGTGGTGCTTCTGTCAGTGTAGCTTAGCATCAGAGCTTTTATCCAATCATATTTCATCATCATGTTGCTGGAGTCAAAGAAATCTGTGGGGCCTTCACAATTAAAACTGAAACACATTGTAATGACGCTGTTCCTTTAACCAATCACATTTCTAGTTGGTATTCTGAGTCCTTCTCTGTGGCCTACGGTAGCGTCAGCATTTTACCGTCCTCTGATTGGACGGTCAGAGAGCCGCTCCGTTTAAGCTAAGCTAGCGGTTCATGTTCATCTGTTGCTAGCTGCACAACGCTAACGTTTTGATAGCTATTTGTTGAAGCCACCATGGAGGAAGGAGGAGAGGCTATCCATCTGGTTGCAGATCTTCTTAGAAAGACATTTTCACGGCGGACTTTGAAGGAAAAGCTGGATATTGTGAGGAAAGGCCGCCCAACCCTGGAGCTAGCTAGCCTGACCCAGCCGGGGAAACTTTCAGGTCAGCAACTATGAGCGCTACTCTTGGTTGGCAGGCTCTGAGGAGAACTCTAAATAGTTTCAAATAGGAGCAAACAACACAGCTGACTGACGTATGTATGACTTTGGTTCAGCCACGTTAAAATATAAACACAGGGGTTTAAGGTGAAAGTTAGGTTTGAAATAAGTCTGTGATTTATTTTCTTTGCAAAACTCACTAACCATCATTAGATGGATCTAAATTGTCTCAGTGGAACTGGCTAATCTACTGTAGTTAGTTTAGGAAGTGGCTGTGGTTCAGTGGCAGCTTTTGTTGACGTTCGACACTCCTACCCAGCGAGGAGAGTATAGAGAAAGAGACTGTTCAATTTTATTTTACCTCTCTTCATCTGTCCCTCATTAAATGCCAGACAACTAGTGCATCCTTGCTGCGACGCTCCAACAATAAAAGGTTGACTGGGGTCATTTTTTTATTCCTCCAGTTCATTCCTTTCTCTATAAAACCTGTGAGCGCTGCTGAATACTTTAAAGATCGACTCTGAAGCTCTGTGAAACATTGACCAGAGATGAGTTCAGCTTGAAGGGACTGACAGCAGAGTCCTCCAATCAGCAACGGTTTAATCGTCGATCGATTTCTTTAAGGGCCCCTGAGGAGGTTGGTATTGAGTGATTATCGGTCCTTGTGCATCCTGTGGCTCTCGTCCCCGTGGTCAAACCTCCGATCAAAGGATTAACGCTGCAGCAGCCTGTAATCACCGCCTTCTTATCCCCATGCTGAATCAGGTCCCAGTCGAGCTGAACAGCATCGTGGGAGAGTATGACACATGTCCTGTGACGGGAGGAAATTATTTTGGTCTACAGGGCGTCACATGAAGGTGACAAAACTCCACAAGTGCCACACCGCTGAACAGCAAAGTACAGGATGTCATTTATGTCCAGAGTGACACATCATTTACAGATTCTGACTCATTACCTGCGTAACATGGAGATTTTTTTGCAGTAAAAGTCACTTGTTGAATGTCATCAGTAATTTCAGACTCTCACAGCCAGAAATGAGCCACTGGTTCAGTTAGCACTCTGAGATCTGAGTGTTTGGCCACCAAGCACCGAAACATAATGATGCTTTCTCCCTGTCACTGTCCTGAACAACAAAATGCAGAAAGAAAGAGCATTTAATAATATAAGAGTGTGTTTGTCTTCAGTAATGACGGAGAATAGGAGACAGAATCAGACAGAAGATAAAATTATGCTACTTGTGCCTCGGTGCTGAGTGGTTTTTAATGGAGGGTCTGCAGGGTGATCGATCTGATCGAGGAGGAGGAAGAGGAGGAGGAGGAGGAGGAAGAGGAGGAGGGCAGGCTTTAGTGGTGGAGATAAGAGCGAGACGGAGAAAGGCTGCATTTATAGCGCTTATCAAAGTGTGGCCAGAATGCCATGAGAATATTGATAAACCTGAAGTTTATGTGTGGTCACTTATGCATTCCTGTCATCATGAGATCGCACTGATGCTGCGACTGTAAGAAGCAGGGGCTGGAGACGCAATCAGGGGAAACAGACGTGGCAGGATCTGGTCATCTGAGGTGACACTGCAGTGCACGGATATGATTTGCATTTGGTGGCCGTTTTATAGGGAAGCCTTTCAAACATTGAATCATTGCTGTATTTCCATATGTGTACTAGGGTTTGTACGTCTTTACTCATCTTTACATCACTGCTGTGCCATGATGCTTTTAGTTGGAAGTTGACTCGTCACTGATCACGTGACAACAACAACATGACTGCCTCCTAGAAGACAGGTGAGGAGCCCAGTGGGTCGTTGCAGCAAACTAGTGGAAATACTTCACTAAAGATGAAGCCCATACTACCATGACATGTCAGTCCTGAAATACAACTAAAGAACGTAGAAGTCAAGAATACAGATTTGATTGCCGTTTATGTGACTAGTCAATGTCGACTCAGCTTTCACCACATATTAGTCAACTTTAAAAAATTAGAAGTCGTTCGACCCCTAATTTTTACCCATGTGGACACTGGTGTTAGCAGCTTAGCAGACCATGTGTGTCTCACTGATATGCACAAGGACACAAATGCACACATGGAAGATGCAATACACTGTCCCACCAGTGGCGTCACTCCATTTTATTGAAATGTTTTGGGAAGTGACTGGCAACTTAGTTTAGTTATTAAACACTCTGAAACAAGTGGCTTTAGAACGTCAGTGTGACGTGGAATCGCCATCATCTTTAGACCCTTGTTCTGTGTAATACTTCAAAAGTTGTGAGGTTAATGTGGACTTGCCAAGTCGTCTACTTCTCTGAACCACGAAGTCCCCTGCCCTGTAAAACCTTCTGATGAAATATCACCTTTCCACGTTAGATCTGGAGTATGGAATGGGATCATCAACGCATTTTGAAGGAATAACCATGACACATGACTCAATTCTAACTTTTTTTTTTTTGACATTGTATTTTTATTGTCTTAAATACAGTGTAAATCACAATGCTGTATTACATTCTTTTAAAGACATTGTAACCCCCCCACCCCACCCCCCACTCCAACATCCCTACTGCCGAGGAAAGGGAAAGAAAAGAAAACAAACAGACAAAAAAAAAAAAAAAAAAAAAAAAAAAAAAAAAAGGCTCTATAAATGAAAGCTGTCAGTATAAAATTTGTACTTTACTGCTAAAGCAGATTATGGAGAAGGGAGTACGGTAAGGTTTTCAAAATAAGTCAGTAAGGGGTCCCAAGTTTTGAAAAACTTCTTAGTCGACCCTCTGAGGAAGAATTTAATCTTTTCAATTTTTAGAAACATCATCATGTCAGATAGCCACACTGAGGCCTTTGGCGGTGTTTTGGATTTCCATTCCATCAGTATCCTTCTCCTTGCTATTAAAGTTGCAAAAGCAACTACATTCTCTTTGCTATTAGGCATTACAAAATGTCCACTCCCCTGGACCCCAAATATAGCTGTTATGGGACTAGGTTGTAAATCTAACTCAAAGGCTTCGTTTAGGATTTTAAACACTGATGTCCAGAATTCTCCAAGCCCCGGACACGACCAAAACATATGAGAAAGGTCCGCTTGGTCCTGTCCGCAACGATCACATATGTCATCTATATTAGAGTATATTTTGGCTAGTTTAGCCTTACTATAATGCATGCGGTGTAGAACTTTAAACTGAATCAAATTTAAACGCGCACAAGAGGAAGTTCCATTCACCCATCCTAAAGCTCTGTCCCACACCGCGTCTGAGATGTCTGTCCCTAATTCCTCTTCCCATTTTGTTTTAATTCCCTCAATGGACACATTATTAAATGACATAATCAAATTGTAAATGATAGAAATTTGCCCCCTCAAGGTCAGAGGAGTCAACAATATATCCTCTATATGTGAGGGCTTAGGTAATTGAGGAAATGATGGGGTGTTTGTTTGAATGAAGTGACGAATCTGAAGATACCTGAAAAAGCTAGATCTTGGAATTTGAAATTTGTTTGCCAGTTCAGTGAAGCTTGGGAAAACCTTCTCTATGAAAAAGTCTTGACATGTAGTAAGGCCCATGAGTTCCCACTGTTTAAAAGTGTCATCCAGTCTGGAGGCTGGAAAAAGATGATTATTACAGACAGGGTTAAGCATGGAAAGATCAGTTAAATGAAATGCTTGCCTAAATTGCATCCAAATCCTCAATGTTGAACTAACTACTGGGCTAGAGGAAAAGCGTGAGGGGGAGAAAGGGAGTTTTGATGTTAGCAATGCAGTGAGGGATGATAATTTGCAAAACTGGGCCTCTGCCCTGCACCAGTCTGTATTAGGAGCTTGAAACCAAAATAGAACTTTGTGCAAGTTTGCTGCCCAATAATAAAACATGAAATTTGGGAGAGCAAGCCCACCTCTCTGCCTAGGCCTTTCGAAGAATGTTTTACGAAGTCTTGCATTTTTACCTCCCCACACAAAACTTAAGAGTAACTCATCTATTGAGCGGAAAAAGGACTTTGGGAGAAAATATGGAAGATTTTGAAATAAGTATAGAAATCTAGGCAGCACGTTCATTTTAATACAGCTGATTTTCCCAGCCAAAGATAAATAAATAGTACTCCATCTCTGGAGATCAGATTTTAATTTATCAAGTAATGGAGTAAAGTTACTTCCATACAGACCAGAAAATGTAGCTGTGACATGAATTCCCAAATATTTGAACCCAGTTTTAGAAATACAAAAGGGCAAGTCCGCATCCCGAATTCGGTGAGCCTCAGCATTGACAGGAAAACACACACTTTTTGAGTAATTAATTTTATATCCTGAAAATATACTGAAGTCCCCCAAAATCTTCAAGATCATCGGTGTACAAGATAATGGATCCGTTACATAGATTAAAAGATCATCTGCATACAAAGAAATCTTATGATCCATACCCATCCTTCTAATTCCCTTTATAGACTGTGTGGTTCTAAGCTTTATTGATAGAGGTTCTATTGCTAAAACAAATAACAATGGGCTGAGAGGGCAACCCTGACGTGTTCCTCTGGATAGAGGGAAAAACTGGGAGCGTACCTTGTTAGTGACTACTGCAGCTTTTGGAGAAGAGTATAACAGTCGAACCCAAGACACAAACTTTGGTCCAAACCCAAATTTAGTCAGTACATGAAAGAGGTAGCCCCATTCGACCCTATCAAATGCCTTCTCCGCGTCCAGGGACACAACCACCTCTGGTGCATCCCCAGACGACGGAGAATGCACTACATTTAAAAGCTTACGGATGTTAACGAACGAATGACGCCCCCTAACAAAACCTGTTTGGTCAGTTGAAATTATGTCTGTTATCACTGTATTTATTCTAGCGGCCAAAACTTTAGAGAGTATCTTCACATCCACATTCAACAAAGATATTGGCCTATAAGAACTACAGTCCGCTGCATCTTTACCAGGCTTCAGCAGAACTGTGATAAGCGCCTCTGTAAGGCTCTGCGGGAGGGCTGTCTTTTCAAATGAATGGTTGAACAAGCTAAGAAGCAGAGGTGTTAGCTGTGATGAAAATTTTTTATAAAACTCAACCGGAAAACCGTCCGGTCCAGGAGTTTTTCCGCTCTGCATTTCCCTGATTGAATTCTCAATTTCTTGCCCATCCAGAGGTTTTTCTAGGTTTTCGCATTGATCTTGTGAAATTGTCGGGATATTCAAGTTTTCTAAAAAATCCTCCATGTGCAAAGTGTCAGTTGGGAACTCTGTTGTGTATAATTCTGAATAGAAGTCCTTAAAGGTATTATTAATTTCCTGGGGGTCTACTGTCAACTCTTGAGTTCTTTTCTTAATACTAGGTATAAGACGAGATGCAGACCTGCCCTTCAGCTGGTGAGCAAGAAGGCGTCCTGCCTTTTCACCATGTTCGTAAAAAAATGCACGTGACCGCAACAGGTTATGTTCTGTTTTCTCTGTAGACAATATATCATACTGGGCTTTGAGATTTAGTTTTTCTTTACATAGTTCTGGCGTGGGGGTCTTAGAATACTGATGATCAATTTCCAAAATAGAATGGATTAGGTTTTCCTGTGCTTGCTTTCTGTCTTTATTACGTGATGCCGCAAACGATATTATTTGGCCTCTCAAAACAACTTTTAATGTTTCCCATAATATTGATGGTGATATGGTGTCATTCTGATTAGTTAAAAGGAAATCATCTATTGCTTTGGAGATAAACTGACAAAATGTTGTATCTGAAAGTAAGGCCGTGTTCAGCCTCCAGACTGGTCTTGAGGAATAATTCAGTGTAAAGTTAATATCCAGTATTACAGGTGCATGATCCGATTCTACAATTGCTGAATATTCTACAGATTTAATGGAAGAGAGGAGAGACTTATCAATGAAAAAATAGTCTATTCTCGAATAAGACTGATGCACATGAGAGAAACATGAAAATTCTTTTTTGTTGGGGAACAAAAATCTCCATGGGTCTACACAGCCAATGTGAGTCATGAGACTTGAGAGAGCCCTGGACATCCTTGATGTGGGTATAACCTTAGGATTTGACCGGTCTAAGGACATATCCATCACACAGTTCATGTCCCCACCAAATATTAGGCGATGAGTGTTCAGATCTGGCAATAAGGACATTATTTTCTTGAAAAAGTCAGCATCGTCCCAGTTGGGAGCATAAACGCAAACTAACACCACAGGGGTGTGAAAAAGCCTGCCTGATACTACAGTGTAGCGTCCTTGAGGATCTGAGATTATTTCAGAAGCTGTGAATAGTATCTTTTTATGAACTATTATTGCTGTACCCCTAGCCCGATTACTAAAGGAGGAATGAAACACTTGCCCTACCCAATTTTTCCGGAGCAAAACTTGATCTTGGACGCGCAAGTGTGTTTCCTGTAGAAAAGCAATTTCGGTATTCAGTCTTTTCAGATGTGAAAATACACGGGCCCTCTTCACTGGTCCATTCATTCCTCTGACGTTCCAGCTGATAAACCTGACCGCAGACCCTCCAAACATGCTAGTACTTCCTATGATGTTCTTAAACTGGTGATAATAAAGTGACAGCAAAGTTTGTATCTATATTGCAGAGCCATAACAAGGGGAGAGGGTGGGGGAGGAAAAAAGAAAACAAAACAGAACCCCAAAAAACAATCTCGGCTAACCCATACCCTTAAAACCCCTAGAAATAAGAAAACACTAGGTTCATCAATTGAACAATGACGAACCGCAGCCCTACTGTGGTTAAACTCCCAATAGTCCACTCTTTGTGTTGTTATCCTCATACAGTAGACTAGGCCTACTCCCATTGTTTCACTTTAACAAGTAAACGCATTCAGCATAATCCACTCAAAAAATGCAATAGGCTAGATAAATTAAAAGACAAAATATGACAATCAGGCAGAATAGGTTAGGCTGTATAATGTTGATAAAGTAAAGTCTAGTTACCCCTGCAACTAAAACCACAATTACCATGCTACATGGATGATACAAACTCAAATGAAAGAAACAGGGGAAAAAAAACAGTTTCAGGTTGCCAGTCATTGTGTATAAGAGAAATAAAATATATGCTAGCGTCCAAAAATAGGTAAGGTTAGCCGCCAGCCTAGCTTAACAACATAACCTATTAATTAGTAACTGGAACATTATGCCTGTCTGGCATGCAACCCCTCCAAAAATCAAAACATCAGAACAATCAAAGTTACCCTGCCCGTGTTTGTTCACAATTCTGAAACTAACCTGAAACTCCGCCTGACTTAAGAAAAACAGAACTAACGTTAACAATTTCACCTGCTTCAGATGAGAAGAAAATGTCCACTCGAGGCCGCTACCAATCCACATAGTCCATTCTAATCGCGTGTGGCGATCCGGCGGTCATAAAACTCCTGAGCCTCCTCGGGTGAAGAAAAGTTGAATGTCTGATTGTCGAACTGGACTCGAAGCCGTGTAGGATAGAGCAGTTGGAATCTTATGCCCTTCTCGTAGAACTGCGGTAAAGCCAGCCTCCACTTCGGCGAACACGGTCAAGCCAGCCCCCACGTTGTTTTGCGCTTTGTCCTTATTAGAAGCGGTACGGTAAACGCGTGCAAAAACAGCCCTTCAAAATAAAAGGATCATTCATCATTGCAAGCTGTCAATCAGTAAATGGTGAACTAATTTAAATCTAATTAAAAATATAAAGAAATAACAACTTATGACGAATTATTATTTGCAACAATATTATAATGAATTACAATAAAAAGGTAACTAACAATGTAAATATGGGTATGTGTCAAATTAATTTATAATATTTAAATGAAATATAACATTTAAAGAAAACTACCTGTTTCCACAGACTAATTCCTCTTCAACCTGATAGCAGACACTCTCAGGATGTCACCCAGGAAATATCACGCCATTCTGGTTTGGAATTTCAAAATAAAAGCCCCTTAAATACTACATGATTTTGAAATAGAAATTAAAAGAAAACCCTCTGTTTCCACAGACTAATTCCACTTCCTCCTGATAGTAGACACCCTCAGAATGTCACCCAGGAAGTATCAGGCCATTCTGATTTGGAATTTCAGAATAAAGGCCCCTTAAATTGTTTTATATTTTACATATTTGCCAGACCATTTCAGATTGCAATAAAAACAAAACTCTCTGTTTCCACAGACTAATTCCACTTCCCCCTGATAGCAGACACCCTCGGGATGTCACCCAGGAAATATCAGGCCATTCTGATTTGGAATTTCAAAATAAAGGCCCATTAAACTTCTTTATATGTTAGATATTTGCCAAATCATTTCTGTTTGCAATAAAAACAAAACTGCCTGTTTCCACAGACTAATTCCACATCCCCCTGATAGCAGAGACCCTCAGAATGTCACCCAGGAAATATCAGGCCATTCTGATTTGGAATTTCAAAATAAAGGCCTCTTAAATTGTGTTATATTTTACATATTTGCTGGATGATTTCAGATTGCAATAAAAACAAAACTGCCTGTTTCCACAGACTAATTCCACATCCCCCTGATAGCAGAGACCCTCAGAATGTCACCCAGGAAATATCAGGCCATTCTGATTTGGAATTTCAAAATAAAGGCCTCTTAAATTGTTTTATATTTTACATATTTGCTGGATGATTTCAGATTGCAATAAAAACAAAACTGCCTGTTTCCACAGACTAATTCCACATCCTCCTGATAGTAGACACCCCCAGGATGTCACCCAGGAAATATCAGGCCATTCTGATTTGGAATTTCAAAATAAAGGCCTCTTAAATTGTTTTACATTTTACATATTTGCCAGACCATTTCAGATTGCAATAAAAACAAAACTATCTGTTTCCATAGACTAATTCCACTTCCCCCTGATAGTAGACACCCCCAGGATGTCACCCAGGAAATATCAGGCCATTCTGATTTGGAATTTCAAAATAAAGGCCTCTTAAATTGTTTTACATTTTACATATTTGCCAGACCATTTCAGATTGCAATAAAAACAAAACTGTCTGTTTCCACAGACTAATTCCACATCCCCCTGATAGTAGACACCCTCAGGATGTCACCCAGGAAATATCAGGCCATTCTGATTTGGAATATCAAAATAAAGGCCTCTTAAATTGTGTTATATTTTACATATTTGCCGGAAGATTTCAGATTGCAATAAAAACAAAATTATCTGTTTCCATAGACTAATTCCACTTCCCCCTGATAGTAGAGACCCTCAGAATGTCACCCAGGAAATATCAGGCCATTCTGATTTGGAATTTCAAAATAAAGGCCCCTTAAATTCTCTAATATTTTAGATATTTGCCAAACCATTTCAGATTGAAATAAAAACAAAACTGTCTGTTTCCACAGACTCATTCCACTTCCCCCTGATATTGGACACCCTCAGGATGTCACCCAGGAAATATCAGGTCATTTTGATTTGGAATTTCTCAATAAAGGCCCTTTAAACTTCTTTACATTTTAAATATTTGCCAAACCATTTCAGATTGCAGTAAAAATAAAACTGCCTGTTTCCACAGACTAATTACCTTCAAACACACTTCAAACTGATAGTATCCCACCTCAGGATGTCAAATAGGAAATGTCAGGTCACCCTGGTGTAGGGTCAGGGTTAACCCCTAACCCTTGACACCATTCCAAGTTCCCCGTCAGTCCTCTATACTCTGCATCGTCGTCATCTCTGATGAGGCCAACAATCGCAGAGTCATCGGAGAACTTCTGCAGTACACAGCTGTCTGTGTTGTGTCTGAAGTCTGCTGTGTAGAGGGTGAAAAGAAAGGGGGCCAGAACAGTTCCCTGGGGGGCACCCGTGCTGCTGGTGAGCAGGTCAGACACACAGTTCCTGTTTCTCACAAACTGTGGTTGGTCTATGAGGTAGTCCAGGATCCATGTAGACAGCTGGTGGTCCACACCCATCCTCTCCAGTTTGTCCCTCAGAATCACCGGCTGGATGGTGTTGAACGCACTGGAGAAATCAAAAAAGTTGATTCTCACAGTGCTGCCGGGCTCTTCCAGGTGAGAGAGAGCTCAGTGTAGCAGGAAGATAACGGCGTCCTCCACTCCAACATTAGGACGGTAGGCAAACTGTAGTGGGTCCTTGGAGGGGCCCACCTCAGAGCGGAGATGTCCCAGCATCAGTCTCTCCAGTGTCTTCATCAGGTTGGATGTTAGAGCGACTGGTCTGTAGCTGCTGAGGTCTTTAGGGTGCGATGTTTTGGGCACCGGTACCACGCACGAGGTCTTGATACTTCAGTTACTTTTATTCATGTTTCTTTGAGCAGCTTTCCTGAGTTATTAAGTTAAAACTATTTCCTTTGTCTAAGTTACTTACCTCCTTACCTGTGCAGGAACCCATTGTGTGTGAAAGGGGGCCGCCCCACAATTCCCAGTCTTTTATACACTGGATGTACACTGATGGCATGGGTGCTACCATGTTGAAGGGGGTAGATGTAATGAAGTATATTATATGTAGGTCTCTGAACAGTAGAGATATGGGAGATATGGCATGGGGCGGGATATTAAAGCTTAGTGAGAAATATGAGGTACAGGTGGTAATGATTATGTGTGTCTGTTATGTTGAAGAGTTGAATTGTTGACCCCTGTAGTGGAGGATGGTAAGGTCCTAAGGTACCCTACTGAGAGACAGGCAGGGATATAGTGAGTGGTATTTGGGAGGCCAGAAGGAGAAGGGAGTGAGCACAGCAGCTACCAGGGCTTGTGCAGTTATTTGGGAGTTCCGATGAGCTGATTGAGCCTCAGTTACTTATGTTCATACTTAGTTTCGTTTCTTTCTTTATTTTTTGTGGTTTTTGCACATTTCCTGGAAGCACTGTAAATAAAATGTCCACCAACCGGACCTTCAACCAAGCCTTCTGATTCTGCCTCCTACTTCCTTAAAGACCCCTAGGCGACACTATGTTGTAACGTGTACTTACCAACCAAAATCTATAAACGTAATTCTATAAATCCATAAATTCTGTTGATATCCTGCTATGTTTATGCCCTTGCAGATCCTCCATGGCTCAGCATGCTTAAATGTCCTGCTATGCCTGATTGTGACATTTTTTAACTATTCCTTCATCCATCCAACCTTCAACATTCACCTGTAGAGCTAACACACTTACAAGATTTTACAGTATGCATTGATTGCTGTATGTGTTTAATTGCATACTAATTGATCATTATTGCTGTGAATTTGTGATCCTGGCCTTCTGTTTGGATGGTATTTCTTTTGTCTTAAGACTGTTTTAGGAATAATTTAGCTTTTGTTCTTTTTAAAATAATAATAATAAAAAGTTTTCCTGCAAACCTGAAGCTTTCATGTCCAAAATTATTAAAAGGAGTACACAAGGATGTTCCTACACCAGGGTGACCTGACATTTCCTATTTGACATCCTGAGGTGGGATACTATCAGTTTGAAGTGTGTTTGAAGGTAATTAGTCTGTGGAAACAGGCAGTTTTATTTTTACTGCAATCTGAAATGGTTTGGCAAATATTTAAAATGTAAAGAAGTTTAAAGGGCCTTTATTGAGAAATTCCAAATCAAAATGACCTGATATTTCCTGGGTGACATCCTGAGGGTGTCCAATATCAGGGGGAAGTGGAATGAGTCTGTGGAAACAGACAGTTTTGTTTTTATTTCAATCTGAAATGGTTTGGCAAATATCTAAAATATTAGAGAATTTAAGGGGCCTTTATTTTGAAATTCCAAATCAGAATGGCCTGATATTTCCTGGGTGACATCCTGGGGGTGTCTACTATCAGGGGGATGTGGAATTAGTCTGTGGAAACAGACAGTTTTGTTTTTATTGCAATCTGAAACGGTCTGGCAAATATGTAAAATATAAAACAATTTAAGAGGCCTTTATTTTGAAATTCCAAATCAGAATGGCCTGATATTTCCTGGGTGACATCCTGAGGGTGTCTGCTATCAGGGGGAGGTGGAATTAGTCTGTGGAAACAGGCAGTTTTGTTTTTATTTCTATTTAAAATTATGTAAAAAGTTGAAAAATATTAGAGAATTTAAAGGGCCTTTATTTTGATATTCCAAATCAGAATGGCCTGATATTTCCTGGGTGACATCCTGAGGGTGTCTACTATCAGGAGGAAGTGGAATTAGTCTGTGGAAACAGATAGTTTTGTTTTTATTGCAATCTGAAATGGTCTGGCAAATATGTAAAATATAAAACAATTTAAGAGGCCATTATTTTGAAATTCCAAATCAGAATGGCCTGATATTTCCTGGGTGATATCCTGAGGGTGTCTACTATCAGGGGGAAATGGAATTAGTCTGTGGAAACAGACAGTTTTGTTTTTATTTCAATCTGAAATCGTCCAGCAAACATGTAAAATATAAAACAATATAAGAGCCCTTTATTTTGAAATTCCAAATCAGAATGGCCTGATATTTCCTGGGTGACATTCTGAGGGTCTCTACTATCAGGGGGAAGTGGAATTAGTCTATGGAAACAGATAATTTTGTTTTTATTGCAATCTGAAATCATCCAGCAAATATGTAAAATATAACACAATTTAAGAGGCCTTTATTTTGATATTCCAAATCAGAATGGCCTGATATTTCCTGGGTGACATCCTGAGGGTGTCTACTATCAGGGGGATGTGGAATTAGTCTGTGGAAACAGACAGTTTTGTTTTTATTGCAATCTGAAATGGTCTGGCAAATATGTAAAATATAAAACAATTTAAGAGGCCTTTATTTTGAAATTCCAAATCAGAATGGCCTGATATTTCCTGGGTGACATTCTGAGGGTCTCTACTATCAGGGGGAAGTGGAATTAGTCTATGGAAACAGATAATTTTGTTTTTATTGCAATCTGAAATCATCCAGCAAATATGTAAAATATAACACAATTTAAGAGGCCTTTATTTTGATATTCCAAATCAGAATAGCCTGATATTTCCTGGGTGACATCCTGAGGGTGTCTACTATCAGGGGGATGTGGAATTAGTCTGTGGAAACAGACAGTTTTGTTTTTATTGCAATCTGAAATGGTCTGGCAAATATGTAAAATATAAAACAATTTAAGAGGCCTTTATTTTGAAATTCCAAATCAGAATGGCCTGATATTTCCTGGGTGACATCCTGGGGGTGTCTACTATCAGGGGGAAGTGGAATTAGTCTATGGAAACAGATAGTTTTGTTTTTATTGCAATCTGAAATGGTCTGGCAAATATGTAAAATGTAAAACAATTTAAGAGGCCTTTATTTTGAAATTCCAAATCAGAATGGCCTGATATTTCCTGGGTGACATCCTGGGGGTGTCTACTATCAGGAGGATGTGGAATTAGTCTGTGGAAACAGGCAGTTTTGTTTTTATTGCAATCTGAAATCATCCAGCAAATATGTAAAATATAAAACAATTTAAGAGGCCTTTATTTTGAAATTCCAAATCAGAATGGCCTGATATTTCCTGGGTGACATCCTGGGGGTGTCTACTATCAGGAGGATGTGGAATTAGTCTGTGGAAACAGGCAGTTTTGTTTTTATTGCAATCTGAAATCATCCAGCAAATATGTAAAATATAAAACAATTTAAGAGGCCTTTATTTTGAAATTCCAAATCAGAATGGCCTGATATTTCCTGGGTGACATCCTGAGGGTGTCTACTATCAGGGGGAAATGGAATTAGTCTGCGGAAACAGATAGTTTTGTTTTTATTGCAATCTGAAATGGTCTGGCAAATATGTAAAATGTAAAACAATTTAAGAGGCCATTATTTTGATATTCCAAATCAGAATGGCCTGATATTTCCTGGGTGACATCCTGAGGGTGTCTGCTATCAAGAGGAAGTGGAATTAGTCTGTGGAAACAGATAGTTTTGTTTTTATTGCAATCTGAAATGGTATGGCAAATGTGTAAATTATAAAACAATTTAAGAGGCCTTTATTTCGAAATTCCAAATCAGAATGGCCTGATATTTCCTGGGTGACATCCTGAGGGTGTCTACTATCAGGAGGAAGTGGAATTAGTCTGTGGAAACAGACAGTTTTGTTTTTATTTCAATCTGAAATGGTCTGGCAAATATGTAAAATATAAAACAATTTAAGAGGCCTTTATTTTGAAATTCCAAATCAGAATGGCCTGATATTTCCTGGGTGACATCCTGGGGGTGTCTACTATCAGGGGGAAGTGGAATTAGTCTGTGGAAACAGACAGTTTTCTTTTAATTTCTATTTCCAAATCATGTAGTATTTAAGGAGCTTTTATTTTGAAATTCCTAATCAGAATGGCGTGATATTTCCTGGGTGACATCCTGAGGGTGTCTACTATCAGGGGGAAGAGTTATTAGTCTGTGGAAACAAGCAGTTTTCTTTAAATGTTATATTTTATTTAAATATTATGAATTAATTTGACACAATTAGTTCACCATTTAGTGATTGACTGCTTGTATGAATGATCCTTTTATTTTGAAGGGCTGTTTTTGTACGCGTTTACCGTAACGCTTCTAATAAGGACAAAGCGCAAAACAACGTGGGGGCTGGCTTGACCGTGTTCGCCGAACTGGAGGCTGGCTTTACCGCAGTCTCGTACTGGAGTTGTTTAACGTCCTTGAACGCTGCACGCTTCTTCGCCAGAGTCGCCGACATGTCAGGGTATATCCGAAGTTTCGTTCCTTTGAACTCTACCTCATGCGTTCGGGCCCACCGTAGTATCTTCTCCTTCTCTTGGAACCGGTGAAAACACACCACGAAGGGACGGGGAGGTTTTCCATCCTGAGGCTTTTGGCCGAGAGAGCGGTGTGCACGTTCGAGTTCTGGTGGCTTATCAAAAACATCCTCACCCATCACTTCCATTAGCATCTCCGACACAAACTGTATAGTGGATTGGCCTTTCTCGCTATCCTCGGGAACATTCAGTATCCTAAGGTTAGCCCTTCGAGAGCGATTCTCCAGATCATCCACCCGATTGAGCAGGGTCTCATTCTGTTCCTCTAGCAACTTTATCTTTTTTTCGGCTGTGTGCAGCGCAGCAAAATTATCTCCAGCCAAACTTTCGGTTGCGTTCAATCGTGCCTGAAAACTATTGACGGTCTCTGTGAGTGCATTCACGGACGATTGTAGTGTGGCAACAGATTCCTGGATTAAAGCTGAAATGTCTTCCCTCAATGAAGCTCGTTGCTTATCCAGCTCGGTCACAAGCTGGCTCATGGATACACCGTCTGAGGCTGAAGTCGTTTCAGCAGCTGCATTCGCCATATTAGCTAGCTTGCTAGCAACGCTAGTTCGAGTTGATGAATGTGCTGCAGAAGACGTCCTTGGCTTACTCATGTTGAAGTTTCGGTGTCTTTTCGATAGAACAGTGATATATTCAACGCAAGTCTTATACTTATAAGTCCAAATGCCGAAAATTGCGTTTTTAAAGGTTTAAATGAAAAGTTAAGCTGGGAGCTCAGTCTATACGCAGCCTATCTCCGCATGGCCAAACCGGAAGTCCCGACTCAATTCTAACTTAAATTCAATTTTATTTATGGTGTCAATAACAATTGAACTTGTCTCAAGACACTTTATGTTTCTCTTCAGTAAAGAGGCAGTTACACTCAGCTTGAGGAGAGGGAGATATTTCTTGGAGAAGCATAAATGTATCCTTGATCATTAGACTGTGGACTAAGACTTAGACTTAATTCATCCACAAGGGAAATTGCTTGGTCACAGTAACCTAGTTGAGAGCCACAAGTAAAAAGAAAAATAGGTGAAGATAGTTAAAAAAACTACAATAAATATAAGTAAAAATGTAGTAAAATAAAATGGTATAAGCAATTGCATATGTACAAATGTACAAGAAATAGAGACAGACGTAAATTTAAACTAAAGACATAACAAGTGGTAAAATCAGGAATAGACATTGTGTTAACTGTCCCTTTGGTAACAAAGACCAAACACCAGAAGATGTTCCATTATTTTTCAGTGAGGTATCTAGAACCGTCTCCACACATAAAACAAACCCAGCTAAAACTATCGTCCTGCAGAGTTTGATGAAAATGAGGGAAATTCATTTTTGTTTTGCATGGTGCTTCTAGCTGTGAAGAACTGTTGGACTTTGATTTAGTCAAGTGTCCGTTCATTTATGAATTTGTCTCTGCACCAATTTACCCGGACAAATTCCTGTGATCTCTCTCTCTCACACACACACACACACACACAGGTAACCTTGTTAGGTTAACTCAGGTTAAAAGTACGGAGGCGAGCCTCGGGGCTTGGAGGCTGGATTGAACAGGACTATAAATTCATTACAGGGTTTATTCACTTAAAGGGCATTAACTATTCAAATTCTTAAACAGGCTTTTAAATAGTAAGCAAGAAGAGGTGCTAGCGCATGAATTTTATATAAACTGAAATGAAGTTGAATATACTGCAGCTGAGAAGTCACAGTTGTCACAGTGTTTGTCTGTAGTTGTTCTATGTTCCAGTAGGTGGAGCAAAGTTTTAGATTCTCTTTTGTGTCTTTGGTTTTCATTCATTCAACTGTTTGTCCTCTGGAGGGTCGTTGTCATTGGTCTAGAGGTGGGGTCCACTCTGGACAGGTCTCCAGTCTATCACAGGGCTAACACAGCGAGACACTCACACCTACGGCCAATTTAGAATCACCAATGAACCTAACCAGCATGTCTTTGGACGCTGGGAGGAAGCTGGAGAACCTGGAGAGAACCCACGCAGACACAGGGAGAACATCAGGACTCTAAAGCTGCTAACGTGGAGGGCTGGTGTGTTTATGTGTGTCTCAGTCCAGCTTGGTGGAAGCTGCTGGGAATAAAAACTCCCACAACCATAACTCTGGAGGTCTTTAAGACACACAAGCCTCTGTGGCTCTGCACAGACATGACAGATGAGCTCCATCAACTCAGCTCAGAGTCAACCTCAGGGTGTTGCGAGGGGTATGCAACGATGAAGGGACCACACTGTGATTCTTCTCCCTGGGGATGAATGAGTTACCAGGATACTGTGGATTACAACATAAGAGAAATACATTTTCAGAGTGGTAACGTTTATGAGCGCTTTCTGGCAGGAAAGCAAACAAAGAGCTCTGCATGCAACATTAACTTCTATTCAGTTATCACGTCCTGGAAGTCTGAACACATAAGTGGAAGACATAAATGTGTTTCGAAGCTGCAGACCTCTCAGATCATGCTCCTGACTAGCAGCCCAGCTAAGCTGTCCATCCCTGTCTCTTTAAGAGCGAGTCAGACGTCTTACAGGCAGTTTTACACCAGAGAGTTATGTGAGTGTGTGTTCTAGCCGGTGGCGATTAAGAAACTCTTTGACATTTTTAGAGGGCATTCAAAGGTTTTCACTGAAAATAATAATAATAAAAAACAGTTTAATAACAACTTTAACAGTGGGAATTAAATGGCCGGTCTATAATTTTCATTTGACCTTGTTATCGCGAGCCAGCGACTGTTACTATGCTCAAATAAAAGGCTTGTGGATTCTCATAACCATCATTTAGCCAATTTGAGCTCAGTGTGCCCAGAGTTAATAGCCGTAGTTTGTTTCTTGGCTTATTAGATCCATACTGCAGAGGTTTGACATGTGTTTCAGGACACTGTATAAAAAGAATGTCACTGTTCTGGTTTTAAATTCATGCCTTTTGACATTTTGTTCAGCGTTTCCAGGTGAAGTGCTGACCGGGAATCAGCCTGTACTCATCTGTATTATGAAACTATGTGCTGTTGAAGAGTTACTCTGTATTGGAGAAGTAGTAAGTACGTAGTAAGTAAGGATGTAACACAAAGTACCCGGGCTCAGGATGCTGGGAAGGTGGTCATAATGTTATGCCTTTTTTCACTGATGGCCACCATGTCAGATTATTCGACCCTACAGTTACCCATAATTCTTGGCATGGTTTAGTTGATGACACTCTGAACCTGACAAGTCCCAGCTTGCTTTATTTCCCAGTCTGTGTTCTGCACAGCATCAGAAACTGCATAATGTCAGGATATGTGTGTGTGTGTGCATGTTTAGAAAAAGATATTATATTAGGTCTGTCTGTACGCCTGTAGCTTGGTCCTGTGCATGACTACGCTGATTTCATACCTGCAAGCTAGCAGTCTGATTGACAGCGCTGTATTCCCAGGATAGACCCTGAGGTGGCACTTAAATGTTGAATAATGCATACTGTCACTCTTTCCAGGAACAGCGCACATCACAGATTTACTTTCCCCATCAACCCTGTGCTTTTTATAGACATATAAACAATACATTATTGTTGATTTCCTTTGGTCCCGTGGTGATGACTTGCTTCTTTAATACTTTGGTGACAAAGATTTCAGTAAAAACTTTCCCCAAATTGAAGACACTTCCAAAGCTGCTGTCAATCATAGGTGTCGGATTAAAGCCTGGCAGCTCAGAGTCTGATTTCTGGTTTAAATTCTGCAGCTGAATGTAAATACTTCATGACAAGCCCAGTCCAAGGAGGAGGTGTGAATACTAAACCTGGAGATCCAAAGAAGCTTCAGTGATCAGGTGGTGCTGGTTGACGTCCTGAAAGCCTTGCACCGGTCTTGGTGTGACCTTGTTTAGCTGTTGTGTACAGTATTCTGTGTTACTGGGGGGCCTTTGAGGGGAGGGGCCTCTGTGGATCATCCCACAGATACTTGATCAGTTTGGGATCTAGTGAATTTGGAGGCCAGGTCAACACCTTGTGCTGTTCTTCATGTTTTTTTTTTAGTTGTTCCTAAAGTGTTTTTGTGTGTGTGTCTGTGTCAGGCTGCATCCTGCTGGGGATGGCTGCTGCCATCAAGGAGTGTCATTGCTATGGGGTGGGGGTGCCTGGTCTGGTCTAGGTGGGTGCTACATGTCTAAGTAACATCCACACCAATGAATGCCAGGTCCAGAAGTTTCCCAGCAGAACATTGAACTGTTGCAAGGTGGTTAATGTCATTTACATCTCCTGTCAGTGGTCATAATGTTGTGGCTGATTGATGTAGATGCCAATAAAAGCAGACCTGCTCCATCTTGGCCATGCCGATGTATAAAACGACTCTAAACTTGTTAAACTTGTGTTTCTCTGCCACCTGCGTGGCTACAAACCTCAATCATTCATTCAGGTGGAGTAGGAACTACACTCAGCCAGCTCTGTACTTTCAAGCTAAGTGGTAATTGCAAGGTTGGGGAGAAATCCTCGTTACTATTCTGGTCGGACTCGCAGGTGAGAACAGAGCTAAAATTACAAAAAAAACAAAAAAAAAAAACGTTCAAAACAGAAATGAGCAACTTGCCAAAGTGGTTCCGTCCTACCTTGACCCGGAGGTGTGAGCAGTCAGAACACAGCTGCAGTCCACACACACGAGGGAGAATAGTTGGCACCAATAAAATACTGGTTTAAAGGCAAAAAAGACACGTTCTAACTGCAGCACAGAACACAGGTACATGTGATTCATGAGTTATGCCAAATAGCTCATATCAAATGAATGCAGGAGGCATTGGAGGCAGTCATTACTGTCTAGGCAGGCGGTGGAGGCTGTGTGGCTTCCTGCAGCTACTCATTCCTTTTCTAGCAAACGTTCTGTTTGTCAAGATGTGTATTTAATGAATGAACGGGAACAATGTCGAAAGCAAACATGAGAGACCTTCATGATGGATGTTCACCAACAACCTTTATTTGACTTAATATGTAAACGTAATCTACACACAACACATCAGTGTACACTGGGACATGCTGCAGATATTTATAGGTTAACAACCGCACTTCTTCCAACACAATACAGGTCCACCCTCCTTCTCCTCTCCCTCTGCGTATAAAAGTGTCAACCAGCTGCTTAAACATTAATATTCTTGCTCTAATCCAAACAAAAATGTTGCTCTAATGAGGATAATCTGTTTTCCTGCCTCACACAATCAAAAACATTCATCGTGTTGCGATGGCGGCCGTGCAGCACGCTATCAGACATTATGAGTGCGGTGTGATAGGAGCAAATAGCCTCTTTTATGGCGTCTATCAGTCTGTAGTCAAACCTTTACTGCAGCCTGAATGGCCTCATTAACCTTGGCCGGCCCAGGCGCTCGGTGCTAACACGGAGATTTAATGAAGTGTCAAACTTTCCTGCAGGAGACGTCTCAACTTGAACGTGTGCGAGCTCTTGTTGAGATAAGGCGGCGCGCATGTATCTACCTGTGTGTGAGCCGATATCAGGACGTTCAACATGTCATCAGCATCTCATTAAAACATCACTCAGGAGCAGCTCGTTCCCTCCTCTTCCTCATATCTCTACTCCCCTCTGCCCGCCGCCACCACCAGAACTCTTCTCCATTCCTTCGACATTTTCATATCCTGACTTTTCAGCCTTGCCTTTGTTTTCTCATATCCTCTCGTGTCTGTTTATAATGTAAGGTGCGGCCCTTTTTGTCCTTTCCTCTCTTTATCTCCCACTGTACTCTGGTAATTCTTCCACTTCCTCTTGTTCCCAGACACAGCGAGTAATTTCTGCTATGTGATATGTTCTCTTAAAGTAGAGAATGCATGCAAATGGAATAAAACAAAGCCAAAAACAGTACGTTAATATCATCAGGAAGTCATGTAAGGGGACATTAATGTCATGAGTCAAGGGACGTTTCACCTCTGAAACACCTCCAGCTCTGAGGACAGTGTCTTGGCCAAGCAATATCTTCTTAAAGACAAAAGTAACCGTAACAAAACAATGCATTCAAAGTGAGTCAATTATTTCAAGAGTGACGAGAAACAAGATTTTCCAGACGCTTGTTTCTCAAAACCTCTAAAAACTAAACCAAAACTATCTGCACAGATAAATACGATGTCTTTTTGCAACCTTTTTGTAATATATTTAATTGTACTGGAGCATAGACAGAGAACCCAACATGGAGACAGCATTTCAAATTCCACACAGCTGCAAAAATGCCTTCACGTTCCTGTGAAGCATTCAGGTGAAATTGTGTAACTGTTTGCAGGTGTGCAAAGAACGACGCAAAACCTGAGCGGTGAGCTTCACTGATGTGAACGGAAGCTGGTGGCTGGCCCTGAGATGCACATGTTTATTTAGGTGAAGGCATTTATCTGTATAGTATGTTGCAGGGTTGTCAGCGTTTGTCGTTTTTTTTTTTATTCAACAGTCTGACATGCAGAGCCAGCACCAGGATATGGTGTGAGTCGGTCAGTCTGTTTCTTTTGGATGTTGTTTCAGTTTTGCAGAAGGCTCAGTCGCCTCCAGCTTTCAAAGATTTCTTGGTCATGGTTCTGATCCTTATTTTGGGCCTTGGAGCTCGTTAGCAGCTTCAGTCCAGTGTTGAGAGGTTGAATGTGTTTGAAGTTGAAAAATATATAAAATACTCGGTTTAGAACGACTACTGAAACAAAAGAATCAAAGACACTGCTGTTGTGGGAGTGGAGTATGGTGTTATTTGTTGGACCTCTCCACTGACTTTCTGAATGCACTATTTAGATCCTAACCTGAGCTGCAGTTAATGTTTTTCTCTACCATTATATACACCAAACAGCCACAACATTATGACCACTGACAGGAGAAGTGAACAACATTGACCATTTTGTGACAGTTCAGTGTTCTGCTGGGAAACTTCTGGACCTGGCATTCATTGGTGTGGATGTTACTTAGACATGTAGCACCCACCTAGACCAGACCAGGCACCCCCACCCCATAGCAATGACACTCCTTGATGGCAGCAGCCATCCCCAGCAGGATGCAGCCTGACACAGACACACACACAAAAACACTTTAGGAACAACTAAACACCCTCAGAAGGCCCGTGTCCATTCTCTGATGAGTCACCACAAGGGAGACCTGCACAATATTAGGAAGGTGGTCATAATGTTATGTCTGATTGGTGTATATTAGTACCATCATTTATTTCATATCAGACAGGTTGCTGGTTGGGACATATTACGTTGAGTGTTTGCCCCCCACATGAACACTTGTGCTTCCTTGCTGTGCAGCAGTTGATCGGTCAACGTTCTCTAAAGCCATACTAGCTAATTAATGAACCTGCCAATCACACATCAAAAGTAATACCCTTTAAAGGGCAATGTTCCATATTAAGAAACATGGTTCAGTAGCTTAGCCTTTGGGTTAAGACACGTGCATATGAAGGTGCCCCTACTTTATCAGAGGACACATTTCATTTAATTTATTTAAGACGTGTCAAACTGCAAACCAGTTCATTCTACACGATGGCATTTGTTTAACATTATAGTGACCAAATCCCTGCTAGCAGCTAAAGAGTCTGATGATCCCTTGAGTGATTTTAACTTTAGAGTCTTGCAGTGCAGCATTGACAAAGTGTTGGACGTTTACATGCAACAGCAAGATCTGATATTTCTTTACTCATTTTGAAAAACAGCCCAAAGTGTTACCCAGCACTCATATTTAATAACCGCTCGTTCCTTTTCACTGCAGAAATAGAAGGGAGTGGGATAACTAAAAATCTGCAACCAAACTGGCTAATTAGGCAAATGTCAAGGCCGTGGAGCAATACTTTGAAAAATACATCTTTGACAAGATATATAACACTTTACGAGTTGTATTAGCATGTGGAATATTCAGTGTGTGGCTGCAACAAAGTAATTAGTCTCCACGTTAAAATGTGCATTTCTGCAGCTGGAGCTCCACATGTGTTTGTTACATCGTTCACTGCAGGTGAAACCACATCGATGGAGGTTTTTATCACGAGTCGTCCAAAAGACTTAAGTCATCGTTCTCTCCACGTGTTCTTCTCAGACAACAAATTCATCAAAATTAAATTAGAAACAAGGTGCTTCAGTGAATTCTACATGGGGTCATTAGGCTGCTGTGGCTGAGAAAAAGGACTGGTACAACGGAAAGAAGAGCAGAAGAATAACTGTCTGCCTGTTGTGAAATCAGAGGTCAAAGATGATTGATGAGGTTCACGATACAGATACTGTGACGCCCCTGGGTTGGTCTCCAGGTTGCCGGGAACAACAACACCACAACCAACAGTCAAATGAAAGTCATGAATACAGGATTTTAGTTCAACAATTGGAACCTAAACTAAAGAAAAGTGTACAGAGCACCCCAGACTCCACAACCTCCTGCCACAGCTTTGAAACAAACAAGAGAGACACAAAAAAACAGAGAAGCATGGCTGACAAACAGAACACAGGTCTAAAGGTCCACAGACTCCTCAGCTCCTCTCCAGACTTTTATAGTGGGACCAGAGCAGAGATTAGCCAGTTTTGGCCAATGAGCAGCCCAGCTTGACCACACAGGTGAACCCCATCCATAAGTCGTTACCTGTAAAGGACAGAGGAGGGAGGGGGAAGAAAAGAAAAGTATTTCACTGTGGATAGAACCAAACAACCAACCATCACTACCTTCCAACATTACAGTGAACTGAAGTCCTCTCACAGTGAGGACAGATTTTGGTATTTAAATGACATGTTATTTAAATACTACAGTATTTTATCCTTCAAGTTCTTTACATCATATTAAAGGAAAAGGCCACTAAGTTCTCTGTTTCTCTGCTCGTCAACAAATCCCTTAAATGTCTTCATAAAGTTTCATTTCTACTGATATTGCAAAGAACATTTAATTTCCTGTTTTTGTTAGCCACTGGCTTCCTCTTATTTCATAATAAAGAAAAAAATAGTATTTGTTCTTATTTCTCTCTGGTTTTGTTGCTGTAGCTTAGAGCAAGGACGGTTTATAAACCTTCCTCAGTTGTTCTTTCAGGACTAATCCAGCCTCAGTGAACTCTGACACTATTCAGAACCAACTTCCAGCAGAACGTGCTGACACCAGTGATTGAGTTGAGCACCTTGTGTCATTCATAGATGATACGAAGGTCTACATCATACAGCACAACTTGGATCTACATCAATATTTGTGTAAATCTCAGTAACGCTCCTGAAGGCCTTTCCTGGACTTCCTCAGCCAGCGTCTGACCTCACCAACGCTGCTGCTGCTGCTCCTGCCTCTCACTTCGTCCTCTGGTTGAACTCAACATTGCCCTGGGACGGTGTTTCTGGATGAACTTTTGCCTGCCTGTCTAATGTCCCAGTAGAGATAACGCTCTCTGTAACAGGAGAGCGATGTACTTACAGCGCTGTCTTAAAGCCTGGTGATGTTTTTCTCGACTATTTTTGTCCTTCTCCTGTGGATAACCACAAGTTAGTGTTTCTACCCCTGAGAAATGTTGTTAATGGGGGGGGGGGGGGGGGGGGGGGGGGCTTTGAGGGGAGGGGCCTCTGTGGATCATCCCACAGATACTTGATCAGTTTGGGATCTAGTGAATTTGGAGGCCAGGTCAACGCCTTGTGCTGTTCTTCATGTTTTTTTTAGTTGTTCCTTGTGTGTGTGTCTGTGTCAGGCTGCATCCTGCTGGGGATGGCTGCTGCCATCAAGGAGTGTCATTGCTATGGGGTGGGGGTGCCTGGTCTGGTCTAGGTGGGTGCTACATGTCTAAGTAACATCCACACCAATGAATGCCAGGTCCAGAAGTTTCCCAGCAGAACATTGAGCTGTCACAAGATGGTCAATGTTATTCACTTCTCCTGTCAGTGGTCATAATGTTGTGGCTGATCGGTGTATATCTACGGTACATGGTCAGCCAACATCTCTGTTTACAGTGGGTTTTAACAAACATCACTTCCTCAGCCCCATAGATGAGACAAAGAGTGACTTGTGGAGTTGCAAATAAATCTGACATGCAGCAAAGAGAAGGGTGAACATGAAGGTTGAGGCTTCAGTAGCGAGCAGTAGCGAACCATGGAGATGACTAATTTACCATTTGCCTGTGCTGCCAGGCTTGTGATTTACTTCCACGGGACCTTTGGGTTTTTCTGTGCCCACAGTCTAATTGTTGGTTAATGTTGTTTGTTTAAATCTTTTATACCAAGTGCTCAAGTGGATGTTGAGAACATGAAAATAAAACCCCAGGAACACGTTTCATTACTTTTTCACAAAGACTTGTGAATGAACGACGTGGGCTCACTGCAGCACGGCCGCTCTGGTAAATCCTTTCAAAATAAAAGATCCAGAATAGTGTATCTGCATAAAACAACATCCAACTGTCCCATAAATGTGAGGTCAGTGTCTTGGGGTTTCTTTTGGGCTTCTTCTACAGCACAGGTAATGATTTGTAGACCTGTCCTTGATTAATTCAGCAGATTTTGACTGCATTTCAAACAAGAGACTGCAGACAGGAGAATATATGAATGATAGATGGACAGTAGCTTGAAATGCATTGACTTTCTTATGGACCAAACAGAATAACTTAGACACACTGAGAATCTGTGTGAACATTCCTGAGTACATCCAAAAAAGCTGAAACAAGGTCAACTGGACTTGTAGGGTTTCTAGAAGACGTTTCAGTTCTGAAGAAACTACTTGGACGAGTGGTGAGTGGAGAAACTCACACCGATGTTCAGTGTCTCAAAGTTATTCTGTCTGGTAGAAGAAGAAGCTACTTCAAAAAGAAAGGTCTGCAAGAAAATCTACAAGTCCAGTCGTCCTTATTTTAGCTTCTTTGGGACATAAGATGACCTCGTTGATTGGAGAACCTTCACAGACAGAGTTTTGACTTTGGTTTAAATCATCTAATTCAACAGTTTATCTATTTATAGTCGTATTTAATGCTTTTTAGTTTGGAATGAAGCACCAGGATGAGGCTCAGAGTCTGAGCTCAGAGTCTGAGCCTCATCCTGTCTCTCTGATTTCCAAAAAAGAACGAGAGCAGTGACCCAGCAGATGACTGGGACGATATGTGGAGTGTCTGTGATGTCTGTAGTTACATTAATGCGTCTGCATCAAATTAACATTGCACAGCCATAGGCTTGGGGTACACCACAGCCTATGCACCAGCCTGATGTGCATTTTAAAGCTTTGTTTGGTTTAAAGTGAATTTCCTCATCCATGGATCTCAGCGGCAGGACAATCACAGAAAATTCTCCCTCCTCCACACCATCTACCTCCTACACACCATCTACTCAGACGTCCTCTCTTGTTTCTGTTGCAGTGATTTCATTCATATTTATTAGCGCCACCTCCAACATGAGCCGCTCACTTCCAAACATCATTGTTTGAAGTACATGAAAAATCTCAACACAGCTTTTAGTGGTGTTATAACAGAATGATGCCGACAAGCCAGCGCACACGAATGTTAAATACTTAGGACGCTTTTGCAGACTCTATGCAGATGAGTATAAATAAAGTAGGTAGGCAGAGGGGCTGCAGCACCACCAGTGGGCAAGGAGCTGTAATTGCAATGAAAAAAAAAATAGTATGCATGCGTGAATTTATTGTCTAAACAATACTGTATAGTGTATTTATTTCATTTTAGAATTCAAAGTCAGATTAGGCGCCAAACCACCAACGACTGAGGCTGTAGCTGACCAGTAAGGTAGTCGTAGGTTAGCTGTGCACTTCACCATGTCTTAGGAAAGAATGTATTTAAAAAATGTGGTGTGAATGGAAGTCAATGGGGCATGTTTGGCCACAAATGTGTCCAGAGGCAGTATCTGGCACTACAGAAAAAATACTAATGCAATCAAACAAGTTTCATTCTTTGACATAGCCAAGACTCCAGTCACCACCAAAGCCCCACCCTCCTACAAAGTATTGATTCATTTCTTGCAGCGAGGGATCCCTGTCTCTCTGGTAGCCATGTGGATTTCTGATTCAAATCCAGCGGTGCACATGACGTCATTATACTGGTCTTCCTCTCAGCACCCCCACCTCTCACGGACTTCCAGCGTTCCAGGTATAAAACAAGCTTTAGTGTTGGAGGTGACTCTGCTCTCCTGGTTCTCGTGGGATAGTGAATCCTCTGATCTTTGGAGACGCATTCATGAGATTTATGTTCCTTCTTCTTTGGTTTCATAAATGTTTTCCCTTTCATCACAATGAGAACTCTGACAATGAATGAAGGATGTTTGCTTCCGGCCTGAAACGACTCTTTTCTCCTGCTAATCTGTTTGTCGCCACTATTCTGACTGCTTGCTCTCTACCAGGTGAATGCTTCAACCTGTAAGCACACCTATATATATATATTATTTTATATTGTATTATTTTTTTTAATGCAGTAAAAAGTAAACTAAAACGTGAAAGGAAACTAAGATCCTGGATGAAGAAATCTGTCTGTATTTGACCATAACGCATCAATAACGTCTTAGTAATGTATGACACTTATTAGTCATGTATGATGCAGCAGTATACACGCACACACTCACACACACTCACACACACACACAGAGTGACTTCTAAAAGAATCTATAAATAGTCTAGGCTGTTACCAAGTGGATGACAGAACAGAGTTATTAATATTCAGGGTCTCGATGTAATTTCCCCTCTAATCAAAAGACGGAATCCGCTGCAGAATCTGAATCAGCACTGACCTGTACACACACACACACACACACACACGCACACAAAGCAAAGCAAAAAGACACTGCAGGCCAGAGCAGAAATACACAAGAACATCTATAACAGCAGGTGCACACGCACACAGATGCACACATGGACACAAACATGAATGAACAAGTATTCAGCGTTACACAACACACACTCTGATCATAAAGTCTGAGGAACACACGCGCGCGCAAATACACACACACATGCACACACACACATGCACACGTCACATGCACACGTACATACCTCAGCCTCTTTTGCAAAATAAATTAACCACTAATGAAAACAGTCAGGGTCGAAATTCTCCCTCTCTCTCTCTCCCTCTCTCTCTCTCTCTCTCTCTCTCTCTCACACACACACACACACACACGCACCCACACGCATGCACACACACACGCAGGCGCTTCAATTACACTACAGTGGTGGCTAATTGCTAGAGAGATGGTTTCTGTAATGACTTTTCAAGAAAGCCGTATTAACATGCAGAGGATATCACAGCTCCCCTGATTGACCAGCACACACTCACTGAACATATACATGCAGATTAAACAGACGTACACACAAGCCATGCATTCATGCACGCACGCAAAAAAATAAATAAATAAATGAGTACACCAACATTTGACTCACACAAACGAACCCACACACTGATTCTGAGTCGTCACAGCTGAGCTGAAGGGCTGCTAATGTTGGCGTACTGGTTTATGGTTATTAAAATGCCTGGAAATGGTTGTAATGAAATAGTTGTGGATTAAAGTTTGGAGCGTAATGCAGGAGAGAAGCATGACCGCTTGTTCATAATGGAACAAGAGCCAGAAGGCTCAGCAGAGTTGTGTTTTTTGTATTTCATGTTCTAAATTAACAGCAGAACAGCATGGTGGGTTTTACCACAATCCTGTTTTTCTCGCTCAAGTTTTGGAGCTTCAGTAATTAGAGGTGAGGGGTAAATTACAGTGTTAATTGTTTGGCATCGAGGGTGAGAAACGGGGTCTATTTGTGTTCCTCCTAGTAAGGCTTTGCTCCCGCCTGTTTTCTTTTTTATTTGAAGAGTGCGATCGGGGAAGAAATCTGCAGCTCCAATATTTGATCTTTTCCTTCCTTAAATGACAGGTTCATAAAGTGAAGTGCGGTGAGTTCCACCGGCCTGCGCTTCCTGTATTTAATAAAAGTCTTAGATGGGTGCACTTTCTTTCCTCTATAGATGATCTGATGGAAGAAAAGAAGAATTGGTCTGGAGTTTGAGTGAGTCTGAGTGAACATGAAGAATAAAAACATCTCATCTTAAATCTGGGAGGTCACTATGAACAAAATTCTTTGCTTTTTCTTTTGCAATTTACTATCATTTTAGTGTTTGTGGTTCAAAAGATGAAAGAGAAGGACCCAACAATGAGAGATGACGGTTGGCAACTGACTCCAAAAGTTAGAGCGATAGTACCCAGGGGCAAGTAGTACAACGTGGTAATATGGTATGGTAGCACAGTGACTGAGCTGAATCTATTCATCAAATGTAGTTGAAACAACAGTTACAGGCTTAGACTTCCAAAAATCTGAGTGAGTAAATCATCAAGTAGCTGCACACTGGGACAGTTTGTGGGTTCAGTCTGTAGTACACACAGTCCAGGTTGTCTCTGTATGTCTTTGAGCTTATTACTGTTTGATGTTTGGCTTCATACCGCAGAATAAAGTTAAGGAAATTACATGTCCACTTTGCATGGCCTGACATTCCTCCTATTACTATTCCAGAAGAATGTCAGACTAGTGTAAATGCAAAGGAGGCGGCAGCAGCGTGAGGGGTGAACGGCCCCATCTGCAGCAATGAGACAACTGAACATGGACGACCGCTGGAAAAGTTGACTGGTGGCAGATCTGAGACGAATCTTTTCTCTGCTCCCCATAATGAGTCATTTCGTGCCCATCAGCTGCGCCTCTTTGAGCACAGCCAGAGGGGAGGTGATGGAGCCCACAGAATGTAAATGAGAAGAGCGCACACCGAGCGGTGCAGGTGGAGCTTCCTCTCAGGTATGTTGGTCAGGTACAGTTGCAGCCATATTAAATGTACCCAGAGTGGTCTGCTGTTGGCTGACGGCTGATGGTACTGCAGAACTAAATGAGCGATTTGTTTATGTGTTTTCAGATTATACCACCAGCCGGTGATGTACTGTTAAATATTTTAAAACATTTACATTTTAAAATGGTTGTAGATTTCGTTCATGCGTGCAAATGTACAGTTCTGACAAACTAAGTTGGCAAATGAAAATGAGATTGGAGAGGTAGAAGCAGAAGCCACAGTACTTTCACTCAGAAGACTCGTTCATTCATGGAACCAGGATTTTATGTGCTGATAAATCTTTTAATATTCAGTATCAGTCGATCCAAGTCCCTAAATGTCCTAGAGTTGGTCTCCAGTAGCTTCCTAAAGTCTGTCCTTGTCTTCCTTGTCTTCTCCTAGAGTTGGTCTCCTGTGTCTTCCTAAAGTCTGTCCTTGTCTTCCTTGTCTTCTCCTAGAGTGGACTGGATTCAGTCCAATAAATCTTTCTGTCAGAGTTAATGTAGTGTGGAGAGGGTAGCTGGTACCTTGTGTTCTCTACTCCAGAAATGTTCTGGTCATCCAACGCTGCCATAAACTCCCTAACCCTCTCTGGAAGATTGTTCTCCTTGACGCTGTCTCCAGGAAACTTTTCTCTTCTTTTAAACGTTCAGTGTTTGTTGTTGTTGTTTGGCTGCAGCCTTTGACTGAGTGGACTCCATGGATTCTGTTTAGATGATCAACTACTACCACCTCACCACACATCCACATTACACTAGTTACTGACTGCTGTCTGATTTATGCAGACCAGACATGGTCAGTCAAGTGATTTTGATTTTTGGCAGCTTTGACGCTAGTCAACGAAGAGGAAGGCGGATTTTTGATGCTACAGGGACGTGGTTTTTAGTTTATGGTAGACCTAAAATAAATAACCACAAAAGATCTGGCTTGGCTGAAGCCCTGATAACATTGGCCCAGATACCAATCAGGACGTCAAAGTAACAGCCAAGAGTTTGGCAAAGAATTAGACACCAATAAGAGCACTATAAGCCCCATTTGAGTGTCTACCACAGTGGTAAGATGGCTACGTATCCTCATCTATGCCGTAAAGTGGGTTTATAGAATCTCTAAATTGAATCAACTTCTGTGAAACTGCTGTGGATTTTCATAGTTCGCTGTAAAAGCTGCTTCTATGAGCATCCATCCAATTCTCTGGCACTAATGAGGATCTTTTTAGCGCCATCATCCTCAACATGCGTTTAAGAATGACCGCTGCAACAGTCAGCTGCTACTGGATGCTGAGACGCTCTACTGAAGCGCACCAAGGTCAAGTATCTTGGCTAAAGGTCGTGCTCATTGTAGTCGTTGGGGTTTCCTGCAAAGATTCAACCGTTCCAATCAGAAAACATGATACCAGACATGTTCCACTTGTCTCATAATAGAGTTTAACTTCCTGAAACATGAATTAATGTCATACAGAACTCACATGAAAACACCTAGGACATGTACAGCTCAGTTAACACTGTGGGAGAGTTCCCTATTTTCTAAGAATATATGCAAATCAATTCGTGATTAGAAGAACATATTGTGTGACTCAGCTCTGAGATTAATGCACCGAGGCTGGAACCTGGAACTCTTATGAGTGCTTCTTATAATTAACTATAATGAACATTAATACATGAACGTAGGCCAGACTAAGCTCTGGAAGAAACTACATTCTCAAAATACAATTTACGTGATGAGAATGGACTTTCAATCAACACAAAACAATAGGCTGTCCAACACTGTGTTTGGATGTGGATGAATAATAAGAATATAAACATCATTCAATGAGTCAATACTGTCTGGTGTTATGATTCAAGAGTCGACGTCAGTAACTAGCCTGAGCTCATCACACGCACTGATTGGTGTGATGAGGTATTTAATTATAGCTCTCCGTCATCCGTTTATGACTTTCTTTTTTTTTGACTTCCTTTAAAAGTAATACAGAAGAAGAACAGAACAGTTGTTAAAAGTTTCCTTTAATGGAAATGTGCAAAAAGCCTGAGGCGTGGGGTCAGAAATGTTCTTGTTTGCGTCGCTGACTAACTCTTTATTTTCCATTTGTTTCCGACTCGTTCTCTTTCCGTCTTGCAATTTAACTTTTGGGTCTGCTCTGATTTGCATCTCATAAATGCACAATAGTGAGTCAGCAGCCCTACTGCACAAAAACTGTCACACATAAAGAGAGTGGTTAGATCTCTGGAAGACCACTGAGTTAACATCAATGAATAATTAAGACACAGGGCTATTTTATTTTGCGTCGTCTCTCGGGTGAAATCAGTGGATTAGGCAGCTCAGCTTTGTCTTTATATCTCTTTCAATCAAACATGAAAATCTGACAGAGTGGAGCTCCGGTCGACCCTTTTTGTCCCAAAGCTACACAGGTCGGATGTTGGAGTTCAGTCATTAAAAGTTTGGAAATGTTGCTTTTTATCTCAGTTTCACATTGTCTTTTTATCTGTGTTTCACTTTTGTCTTGTGTTTACAAGCTCCAGAACACAGGTCACAGGTCTGCAGTCTATTGCAGGGCTTGACAAAATGATTTTACTTGAAAAAAAATGACATAACAAAAGAAAAGGTTTCTCTTTTTATTACAGAATTCACTCAGTAGAAGCCATGATTTTAGCACTGCCGTCCACATGTCCGCTGACTGAATTGGTGATTTTAAATTAGCCATAGGTGTGAATTGTTGTCTGTCTCTCTGTGTTAGCCCTGTGCTGGACTGGAGACGTGTTCAGGGTGGACCCCGCCCGATGACAGCTGGGATAGACTCCAGTGCCCCCCACATGACTCTCCAGAGGACAAGAGGTTACAGACAATAATTTGAAATGAATGAACCAGAGAGAAAAAATAGGATTAAGTCTATGCAAAAAAAAAAATAAAAAACTGAAACAAATGGCAAATGCTTCTTTGGTTTTGCTACTTGGATGAGCAGTGAAACATCTTCAAGAACATTTACAAGTCTAGTTGTCCTGGTTTCATCTTGTTTTCGTTGAATATCCCATGACCTGGACCTGGAAGACTGACAACTTCCACAGGGGATTAAGTATTTCCACAGTTCAGAACTAATATTTTCCTATTGAACAGATTATCAAAGGTTTACACCATCCTCATCAGTCTGACTGAAAATCCCTTCTGATCAAACGGGTCAGTTCTTACTGTGAAGAACAAGCATGAAACTAGCACCCTCTTCCATGAGGCAGCAGTACTGACCTCCTCATCTTGTGCTTTTTCAATTTAATGTCAGATTAACACGGCTAAATATGTTAACATACATACATGGAATACATTCACTAGACTAGGGAAAGTTAGGACATGTGATAAAAGTGTGTAGAAACGCCCAACCCAGTTTGTGACACACATCTCTTTCTGTATTTGGGAATACGCAAATTCAGCAATTATGACTATAGAAAATGATTTAAATGACTGGAATCGTACAGAAAATACATTTAAAGCTAAAACCAATAGGTTTTTACTTTTCATGATGCTAGATGAGGCACTGTCTCGCCTCCCTTGAATGTCCCTGTTTTAGGGGTTAGGGTTAGCTCATTCTACTGTTTATCCAGAAGCCCTCGGCCCTTCAGCAGCTGCCAGCTAAAGTTTCCTTGGATGCAAACCAGAATCCCTCAGACTTGTGCAAGAGAAAATAGAATACATTACTCATTACAAACATTAAAGAGCCTTAGGAAGTCTTTTCTTCATGTTAGCAGAAAAAAAACCCAACATGTTGTTAATGTCTCTCAGTGTTTTACTTTCCTCTATTATCATCAGCTGCAGCCACAGACTCACCAGCGGGGAACATTTCCACAGGAAGCACAATTTCACCAGCGCAAATCTAAACCCCGCTACCTCCAATTTCTTTATAGCCCAGCCAATCATTCCGATAACGCTGCCAGGTTCTCTATGTGTATGTAAATATGTCACCGAGTGTTAACCACCAGGGCCAAGCTTCTCTTATTAGCACTGATATGCTACTCAGTGTTCTTTATAGCTGTGCCAACCGCTGGCTAGGACGGGGCCGACGTGTCTGCGTCTGTGTAAATCTTATCACCGTCTGCCACAGGCACAAATGCGGCATATTAGCATTGACGCTCCACAATAACAGCACCCGTGGCTGCAGCGGTTTCCAAATTCTGCAAATCAAAGACCAGAGGGAGCGTGGCAAGAGACGAATAAACAGAGAGAGAAAATGAAGGTAAAACATACAGATGGAGACGAGGAAATTAGAAAACAGAGAAAGGCGGAATAAACAGAGGATGAAAGGAAGAGGAAAAGGGTCCAATGGGAACAAACGGTGTTAGAGATAAAAATATAAATGAAAGGGTGAATAAAAGAGTTTATGTGTGGTAGAAGCTGAGCACCTCTTGGCTAACTGCTAACCAGAGAGGACAGGGTCTGTCAGAGCTTGTACCAACAGGGGCAGGAGGTTAAGGCTGATGGTTTTGCCCGGAAAAACTCTGCCTCCTTCAAGCTCACTACTGCAAATATTGCATCTGGAATTCAAAATGTGGCATTTACTTGACAGGAAAGTCAGCCTTTTGAAATACAAAACACTACACACACCAAGTCAAATCCTTAACTAAAATAGTTAAGCATAGTGGAAAATACCAGTGGACAACTGAATGGTGTAATGAATGTACATTGTTGTGCAGAGGTGCTGCAGATGTATAATTGTGTATAATTCTGTAACCTTCTGCCCTGTGGTGGGTCACTGGAGACTATCCCAGCTGTCATTGGTCTAGAGGTGGGGTCCACCCTGGACAGGTCTCCAGTCTATCACAGGGCTAACACAGAGAGACACTCACACCTACGGCCAGTTTAGAATCACCAATGAACCTAACCAGCATGTCTTTGGACGGTGGGAGGAAGCTGGAGTACCTGGAGAGAACCCACACAGACACAGGGAGAACATGCAAACTCCACACAGAAAGGAACCAGTGGGCCCATGATGGATTAGAACCCAGAACCTTCTTGCTGTGAGGCATCAGCTCTAACCACCACACCGCTGTGCCGCCCTGAATGAAAATCAAATATTTAGTAAAACTTCATTATTTTCCTCCCAGCAGCAGCGCTTCAGCACTGTGCTTGGTAATGTCCATCAGCGCAGACAGCTGACTTCCTTATCCGACCCAGCAAACACCGAGCAGAGCCTGCAGCTGTCTGGCTGATACGCTGTCGCTGGATCCATGTTTAGCTTTGTCGTTCAGTTCAGAGCCAAGATCTGGCTGCTAACCTGGGGAAGCTTCTGTATCACAAAGAAAAAAATAATAATCTTGACAGATGGGGGAACATTACATGAAGTGGGGAGGGAATAATGTCAGTGAGCACTCAAATTTAGAAGTTCCAGTTTTCAATTATGTGTTTCTTTTTTTTTTCCTTTATGCAGAGAGACATGTGGTGAGGGATCAAGCAGGAGTTTACTGTCTTGCTCCAGGACACTCGGCTGATAACGGATCTGCTGGGTGCAGGAGTCTGTCTTTACCTGCCGTCTGTGCTTGTTTCATTTTAGAGCTCAGCTGTAAAACTGTGTCAGTCATTAGAAATAAAACCCCACCGCCGCCTCTTAAAAATGACTGCAGGCAAAGAAGCAGAGCGCATTAAGGCTGACTGTTAGAGTGAAGTCATTTAAGTGTTAAAAGTGATAATACTGACATTTTTGCTTTGCTCCTCTCTGATACAGAATAGTGGCATTAAACATGACATTTTTGCACTTGATATTTTTGGGTAAAGTCTCTCCACGTCACCATTGTGGTATTAACTAAGTGAGACATGAGACAGGAGGGGCATCACACACAGAAACCTGAAACCTAGACAGGTGTTTGCTAAAGTTGTAAGAAGAAGACAGCCATGAGTGGAATAGGTACTGGAGATTCAGCACTGTGATCATTTGAAATGTATTAAATCTTGGGTTGTTTTTTTATTGAATTTAATATAACGATGGAATCACAATAAAACAGCGCAGAGGACTGCTGAGAGAAGATGAAATATGTTACAATCAGACACCAAACTACAGTGCAGCACCACAGTTTATGCCAAGTGAGGAGGGAGAGAGGGAGAACAACTCTGCAAAGCTATCATGCCAATAATGTCCTAACAAGTTAAATGGTAGAATTAGCCAAAACCAATATTCTGCTAGATTATGTTTTGGTTTTTTTTGCATCAGGTCTGGTGGCATCCTAGTACATTGGTGTGTACTGGCTTGGTTTGTCTAATTCCTTGCAAAAGCAGATGAAGTTTGTAGTCTGTCTTTAAACATAAATAGACCACAAACACTGTGAATGTCCTCGGTTGACTTTGGAAAAGGTCTAAAAAAACAGATCTGCATAGCTCAGATACATCATTTTATGGAGCACTTCTTCTCGTCAACACATCCTCAAGCTCAACCTCAAAGTGTCCTCACATGGATGTGTCGTGCCCTGGTCTCATCCCAGTTGTCTGTATTCACAGGAAGGCATCCAAAAGCAACCCAATCAGATGTTAACTAATTTTCTTCTTTGAGGATCTCAGACCTTCAGAAAGAGCTTGGAAGAAATCTTATATTCCTTGACAGTTGATCTGTCTCTGAGCCAGAGACATGAGGTAATTCAGATTCAGATTCAGATTCAGAAAACTTTATTTGTCCCCGGGGGCCAATTTAAGGCACAAGTGAGCAGCTTAACGTGCAAGTACAGACATTTTACGATGCAAAAAAAACAGAAACAGAACGAGATACAAAATACAAAGTATATACAAGTTACCATGCCATAAATGTTATGACTATCCAAAATGTCCATGGAGAATGTAAACAGACTGTAGAAGTAAAGTGACTAAAGTGCAAATGTAAACAGTAAACAGTAGTTACAGGGAATATGTATTAACAAGTTATAGCCGAGGTAGAATGGGTAATAAATAAAAACAACCAAAAACAACCAAGAGTCTCTGGTATGTGAGTATGGGGGTGGGGGGCAAGGGGAGGTTGACTGTAAGGTAAGGTAAAGTGCTTGGATGGAGGGGTAGTCCTGAGCCACCACTGTGGGCCAACCTGACCCGGCGCCTAGCACCCATGTTTTTTGATGATGGTGGTGGGAGGAAACCAGGGTGCCCAGAAGAAACCCAAGCAAACACAGGGAGAACATGCAAACTCCACACAGATTCTGCAGTAGACTAATCTCAACTGTTTAAATGTTTAAATTTAAATGTTTTTTATTGACTTTTTATTAAAAGTCAAACTTCCTGTCAGATTGAAACCACTCCAGGGTCTGCAGATGGGGCGTAGCCAGCACCTTCATCTGTTAAAGGAAGAAGAAGACGTCGGTGAAAATCTCCACCCGTCCGTCCATCACATACGCTCTCATCATTTATACCGTCGATCTGCTTTGTAGACACGTTTGAATAATACATCCAACATGTTGTCCAGCTCTGATGCTGACGTCCGCTCGATGAGGTTTTGTAGGGGGAAGGGTGATCCCGGTTAGAGGCGGTGGCGGACAACAAAGACTGGAGCTCTGGGGTCCTTGGGTGTCACAGAGGAGATCAAACAGCCAGCAGTCCTGGCGGAGCAAGAGCTGGGAATACATGAATACATATACAGGACAGAGAGAGGGATGATATGTATGGACAGATAGAGTATATCCCTAATGAGCAGCCCTTATGTGAGTTGTCACCACATTAACACAAAATATAAAAAACAGCAGAAAATGAAACGTAAAACCCAGTAGTTTGTATAAATCAAACCCTGATCTGCATTTAAATCTCAGATGCCCTGCAGCTGTTTCCACAGTTAACACTACAGTCATATGCTGCTGTGATCCTGCCAAGTGAGTGGTTACGTTTGCATTAACGCCAATGGACACTGCTAATTACAGCGGCTGAATTCTCTCATTCTTTCACGACAACCTCGCTGCTGTTGGAGAGCTTTTTAATTGTACATCCAGCTGATGCATTTAAACACAAACAGCCACACAGCTCTCTGACTAGAACAGGTAACACAGGCAACTCCCTGACCCTGTGAAGCTGTTTGAGTAATGAACAGATGTGACTTAGTCCACGTGTGGAGTTGGTCTGGGACACATTTGAACCACATTTTGTTGGTAGTGTAAACACACAATAAAGATTCTGGATCACATTAAAGACCACCTACTCAACAGGGGTCCTCTCATGTCTGTTCATTTGCAACGGGAACCTTTTAAAATATTCTGTCCTCATAGTGGTTAACTGACTGAATATTAAATACATCCAGATGGGATCACGTTCATCCATAAATTAATAATAACTTAACGTATGTGCGTGCTTTCTGAGCACAAACAGCAGACAGTGGTGTTTTTGCAGACTCATGAAACTCACTGAAACTGGACTGAACATACACAGATAGACACACTCACCCACAACCACAGTGATATCACAACGTATACTCACATCTTTTGCACACGTTCTGCTGCTACTCAGTGAGATGTTTATAACCACCCTAACTCATACTCTGCATTAGTCTGCGCTGCTCTCTGTTCTGTGTAATGTCTTTTTATAAGGTGCATTGTCTCCCAAGTGTTTTGCATTTTTCCATATTGCATTGTTTTTCCTCTCGTTCTTGCACCGTCTATTGTCTGCATCAGCTTGCACACGCATACTTTGTCCTCAGTCCCTTGTATTGTACTTAATCCTATGTCTTCATGTAACTCCATGGTCCTGGAGGAGCGTCCTGTCATCATGTCACCATGTACTGCACCTGCTACATATGGTGAAATAACAATAAAAACTCTGACCTTTGACCTTTGATTAGAGTCAGGAGCTGCTACAGCATCCTACTGTGTTTATTTGCATACAGAGCACAAATCTGATGATTGAGGCTTGAGATGTATTTAAAATGGTGAGAACGGATCACAGAGAATGTATTCAAACAACAAAGGTCTGACTGGCCCTTTAGATATTTTCTGTTCTGGTCTGTACACATGCTTCTAACTTCGATGCCTTAACAGCTATCACAGCTACTAATGAACTCACTGAACAAAAGTGCAGACAGTGGCCAGGCTTCAATCCACGATGTATCGTACCAGAAATATCAATTCAGTTTCTGAAACATATTTAACTTTGGATGGTTTTCCACCAAACTGTAGTTAGTTCGTTACCCAAGCTTGGTACAGCCACAGTAAATAGTTCTTGTACACTTAATATATTTACTTTTATTTACCTAGAGCTCCGTGCACATCAGTCAAGTCTTATCTTTTCTTATCTTAGCTAAAACCTAGCCAGTGTGAATTAACCCATCACCTACCATCATGCAGACGTTGTGGATCAAGACACACAGATGCTGGTGATAACTCTCCAGTCAGATGTCAGTGAACAATTGCAAATATGCAAATACAGAAACTGGTCACACTCTAAATGGTAACAGAGTAGAATCTATGGTGGAAATATAATTGGTTTCACGTGTAATTTTGGAAACGCTGCAGTCTTCTCAGATGCAATCATTTTATCTGGATCTATTGTCTCTTTCTTCAGGAAAAGATTGAGCTTTGATTCAGTTACCTATTCCTTTTGTTTCAGAAAAACAAGCCATCATCCGGTAACACTCTATTGTAATGTAATCAAGTAAATTGCATTTGACGGGAACATGTGGTATCTGAAAAAAGGCACATGAGATGAGATTCCAGCATGAGCCCAGATCCTCAGCTGAAGACAGGTGCTGCTGATTTTCAGCTCTGAAATGTGTCACTGGTAATGTCAACCTACTGTTAACATTCGGTTAAGGGCACATCTCTGACCACAGGTGGAATACCTAATGACTGCACACACACACACACACACACACACACACCACGACACACACAAATGGATTTCTAAGCCACACACCTGGTATGACAGACAGAGGCTGAGAAATAGACACACAGCAGGAGAATCACATGTTGGGGTCAGAGCAGCTGAGGTGTAAATGCACCCTCACACTCCAAGAAAGACCTTTCTCTGATATCACGCTGAATAATTTATGCTGCAGAGGCGAGGGGGGATGCGTGTGTGTGTGTCTGTGCACACCTGTGTGCTGTGTTTCGGTGGGACTGCAGGCATGAGGCCCTAGAAGTCCAACCGTGATTCATGTGCTGCGTCCTGACCTGCAAACAGGAGGGGACCGCAGAGGGGGGGAGAAAGGGTGAAGTGATGATGTCTACCAATATGGAGGGGCCACATCACAGTCCCTCACAGATGTGCGTGTCCACCTCCACAGGGAGGGACACTTCCAGAGGAAAACCTTTCAGTGAGGACAGCTTTGTATGAACACATACTGTATAAGAGACGGAGTATCACTGCGTTGATGCTAACATCTAATAATCCCTGAAATACATGTTTGAAATGATGGTGATCCTGTTATATTTGATGAACATATTACCTTAGATTTTAATGGAAAGGGGACTGATGTAGCTGTGTAAAGAGCATTGCATCATGGGATGCATCTCGCCTTCGTGTTGCTAGATTATCACCGTCAAGACATCCTGCTTTAATCTACAGAAGGCTGTGATCCTATAATGTGTTCAGGTTTTCATAAGAATGCATTTTCTATAAAAACAGACGGGTCACATGATGTCAGTATCAGCGTTAAGCTTTCATAGTTTTAGTCAGTGAAAAGTCATTGTATTTCAGTCAAACTGCAACCAACATAGTTAATCTTACAGCTATTTTATACGTCGTGTCTTTAGGGAAAATAATAATGAGAGCCTTTCTCCCTTTAGACCAGTTTAATGAAGCTTCTATCTGCAGCATAAATGTGAATCCAGGTAACAGCCTGGATCAACACTCATCTCTTAGCACTTTTTCCAGATTTGGATACCAGCCTGCTGTGCTGTCCTTGATCATATCAGGGAGATAAAAGAGGTAGCATACACTAAAACTAATGCATTCTCCACTCTACTGTCCACTGTTTAAATATGTGTCAGTAAAAAGTCAGATGGCAATAAGTTCAGGTATAGTGGAAAACATCAACTAGTAAAGTGTTTAAATTAGACTAATTTAACTTCATAGTTAGTTTACTGACCGTGATGGAGGCAGCATTAATATCTGAGATCAGGTAGATTAACGGCCCTTATCCAATCACATGAAAGGGGATGCAGGTTTTGATAAACAGTACAGAGAGATCATGTGTTTGAACGTCCGATATTTAAATACCATCTTATCATATCAAATAACAGTCTAGTCTTGTCTCATTAACATTTCATTATAGTTTTATCATCAGATATTAGTTTTATCTCCTCAACCTAGTTCAAGAAATGAATGCTTTCCGTCTTCATTAACAAAATGAACACAGGTCAGAATGAGGAGTCAGCAGTACATCTCATGTGGTATAAGGGTTATGATGGAGGAGCTGGAAGAAATAAAGATGAGTATGTCTAAAACTACGTGAATTCAAGAGTTACAGCTTTCCTCTGTCTTTCATAGCAGCTTCTGTCCTGTGGTGAACTCAAATAGTTTGTCTGGTGTCAGATTAGAATCATAAATCTACAGAAAAACAGTCCCAAATGCGTTCCGGTTCAGCTGAATCCTCTGTATCGTTGACTCATCGTGATGTGCGCTGCCGTAGGCGACTGTCCCTGTTTGCTGAGGTGTCCTTGAGCAAGACGCTAAACCTCCAGAGAGGCAGAGAGAAGAGGAACAAGAGCAAAAAACAAAAAGAGAGATTATAGAGGGAAAAAAAGGGAAGGATTCAGAGAAGAGTTTTCTCCTGATGTTTTTCTGATATTGAACTAAAAGTATTTTATCTTCCACCTCTTTAGTCAATCATGAGTCTGTTGTGTGTGTTTTCTGGTGTTTGTGCGTCCAGCCTGTGGCAAGGTTAGAGCTTCCACTGAATATTTAGTGTTCTAAATAACACAGAGAGGCTTCAGCCCTCCACTGCATGGGGCTGCAACAATAACTCGTGGTGAAAATGGATCTTTCACTTTGAAACTAGAAATATTTGATGGCACCACACAACCAGGAACAGTCTGTCTCCTCTTAACTGTGGACACGTGACACTGTGCTGCTCATGATCTGGGGGTTAGTTTATCTTTTGAACTTATTATTATATGAAAAGTATTGTGTGAAATGTTAAAATTAGTTTTAATGACCACTGACAGGAGAAGTGAGTAACATCTACAGATGCTGACCTGGCCTACTACACATTCACACATGTGGGTGTTTGGTGTCTTGCTTAATCGCCACCTTCACCTGTGGTTGTGACTCACGCCATCCACAAACAGTTTCTTCCTGTCAGTCCAGTGATTTGAAACAGTGAACATTTCATTATGTTGTGTTATATTTCAGCCAATACACAGACAAAAATGCCTCTTTACGCAATTGGATAGTCCTCCAACCAATCAGAGCCATTTTATTGTAAACTAATTCAACTCCTCTGGGCTCAGACGACATGTTTTACAGAATTCTACATTTTGTTTAACCAAGATATTTACCTTTTTAAGCTGAATTAATGCATAAATGAATTCATACTCGCACAAAAATAATATAATAAGATTTGCTCCCTTCCTCTTTTGAAAAGAAAAGAAAAAACACACAATCATGCATCTCCACACTGACACACTCCTCTCTGCCTCAACAGATAACACACATTTAGTGGCACGGCGTCCTTTTTCTATATCTGCACAATAAAAACAAAGAAACCCATTCACAATAGCGCGCGGCACATCTTCCCGTTCGCTCCTCGGCTTTCAGAAACATCGGCAGCTGCTAAGCTTCTGCCGTCAGCGAGGATGCTGGGACGCGTCTTTTCACTGCAGACACAAACTAAGAAAAATACAAATAAAGAGTTGCGCTCTCATTCACCAACTCAGAAAGTTAAGACTGAAAGCTAAGACTTTTTCTCGGGCTAACTAGTCTGTACAGTTTCCTGTTGTTCTGCCTCTTCAGAAGTCGACCAGGGAGAAGTTTGTGAAGAGATGGAAGAAAAAAAATGAGTTTACATCAGAAATGCGCAACTTTTCTAGCCAGACGTAGTCGATTCTTGTCAGAATATGAGTCTGGTAACATGATATTTTGGTTTCATCATGAGGGGTTTCAACTCAGAGAGGTAAAAATACCTAAGCACCTAACTGGATAGTCCTCCAACCAGTCAGTGTCATAAGCTCTGATTGGTTGGAGGACTATCCTGTTGGGTGCTGGTATTTTTCATTGGCCCGTCTGATCTTTACTGGAGCATGATCATTTCTTAACAAAGAGACACTACCACAAAGATTTTAGGGGCGGAGGAACTTTGTGATTTTTTTTTTTTTTTTTTTTTTAAGCAAATCGTGGGCTTTTCTTTTTCACCTTTTTTTTTTTTAACACAAACATAAGGAATGAACTGCCTGCGGTCACCCAGAACCTTCTGCCTGTGAGACATCAGTGCTGTGTGGCGCTCTCTCTCGTCTCCTTTTTCCTGTCTCTGCACCAGGAGCCGTGGTTTTTGCAGTGGCTCTTGGTTTGTTGTGTTTGTTGGGTCCATAGATGATCATTTATTCCCTCCCATTTTATCTTTTTGTTCAAGTTTAGTTCTGATGTACGGGACTTAGAGGGGAGACACCAGGTCCTACGGCCCTTGTTGGTTGGCCTCTTTTTTCTTTTATTTATTTATTTAAGTATTTTTGATCAGTGGTTGTTGTTAAGATAGTTTTATTGCAACTTTCTGTTTGTGTTCCACCTCTTCCCTTAGAGCCAGTTGCATTATGGCCATAAACAGTGTATCAATGAACATCAACTTCACAGAATAAAATGAAAACTTCACATTTATTTTTGATGCACAACTAAACCACAACAAATGGAAACTTCAAACAAGAATTGAAGCAAAGGAAAGTTTGTCATCTTTGACAGCCTGGCTTCATCTGACAGTGTATGAGTAACATTATCATTAGTCACATTTCATGCTGTCGGGACATATCTGATATTTTTGCTCTTGTTTTTGTTATTTCATGCCGTGAAATCTCAGTGATCCTAACCCTGTCCTCATCCCGACTGAATCATCTCGCTTGTCATTCGGTGCCATGTAAAGACGAAAAGCTCAGCATGCCAAGCCATGATATGAAAAATGTGCCCGAGTTGTTATTTACTACTGCTGAACAACACTCTGTTAAAATCCTTTAAACTGTAACAGTGCTTGTTGCAGACATAACGATGCATCTTCTGCAGAATGAGTTGGTTAGAACATTATCCGTGAGGGTTGTCGACTGAACGAGTAGTTGCACATATCAAAGTAAAAAAGACCAGTGGTGGTGTTCGGCTGAGTGCCTCTTTCTCTTCTCATGCTTCAATCTGACAACGCGCTGCAGCTACAAAGCCCTTTTCACAGCAAACAGCAGCGACTGATGAACAAAAGACAACAACGGAGAGGAGAGCGGCTCTCTGTTTGGGATCAGGCCAGTGGAAAAACATATCATCAGACAACAGTGGAGAAGTCTGACAATCAATAGACTGAATGTAGATGATGAAGAGTAATCAATGTGACAGTGTGAGGAAGAAAAACATTTGAACCACCGAGGCAGTGATTGTGTGTAAAACAGCAGCGCTGCACGATAAGGAAGCACTAAACACCCCGCTGACAGATACAGCTGAATTTCAGGGCAGATATTTAGATATCCTCCATCATATTGATCACCTCCTCGACTGTTGGTGACCTGACTCTGGTCTCTGCAGCACGAAGCGACTTCAGCAACAGAAACAAATGAAATAAACATTATTTTTCCAAGTGGCGGCTGCACTGGGATATTTAAATCTCATTTCTGTCTGGCAATGATAATAAACACTAAACGCTTAATTAGGAAAATACTAAATGTTAATGTCGTGAGAATGTAGAGCTATGGCGTGCTCTTTAGAGCCACTTAGAGAATGAACAGCCTGGTGATAATAATGTAGGAAATGTTGCCGTTTAAGCTTTAATAGCAAGAGAAATGATTCACTGTAATCCAAAGCTGTGTTCGTTTCTGCTTGAAATACCAGCGACGACCTAATGGAATTATTAGTGAAGTATTTCCAGTGTCAGAGACAAAGTCAAAGACCCACTGGGGAAGAAAGTGGGATATCAGGCAGATAAAGAGGCAGAAGTTTTCCTCGGGAGTTTTTCAGAACTGAAACAGAGCTGCTCTGCTGAGAGACTAGAGACTACAGCACGATTAAACTTTCATGTTGGCAGCTCTTGATAAGGGTCAGGGGAAGGCTGCGTTCTACTTTAATGCAGAACAAAATGACGTGAAACATGCGGCTGTTGAGAATATCAACACTTGATAAATACATGAAGGTTAAACTACAACGTTCACCTCCCTAACGTCTGATTTATAAGGTTGAGAATAGAAGAAGACAGGTTTTATGTGGACTGTTGTCAGCGCTGTAAACATGAACACACTGGGAGACCACATGAGTCTTGGTTGCAGTGTCCAAAACTGTGGACAATGAGTCTTCACCTCCTCCCATTGGTCAAACTGGCGCCAGTATCCTGGGGATTCTGGCTCCAAGTCTTATCACCTTATGAGTACTAAAAGACTTAAGTTAAAATAAAAAATAAAATGAGTAAAGTGCAAAGTGCAGCGTGCAAGGGGCTTCCCGGGTCAGTCTGTTAGTCCTGCTCTTGATGCTCTGGTACCAGCAGCTCAAAGAGTTGATTGAGAGGATGCGATTGGTCCCTGATGTTATTGGATGAGTTCTTGAACAGGAGGCAGCGAGACTCCGATCACTCTCTCTGCTCCCCTCACCACCCTCTGCAGGGCCTTCTTGTCTGCCACCGTTGAGCTGGAGTACCATGAGGACATACAGTAGGTTAGCACATCCTCCACCACTCCTCTGTAGAAGGTCAGACATCTGATCATGTACGTCTGCTACAACCGTTCCTTCGTTATATTTACAATTAACGCCCGTTCTAAATTCCCCCATCCATGACGCCACAGAGCAGCTGAGAGACACTCAGCGACAGTGGAAGAGGACGAGAAGGACGTTCACTTGTGCTGCTCCAGACTGAATTAAGACCAAACTAATTAGGACAAAGTCATGATATCAATTAAACCATATTAGATTACATTTGTTAAAATCCATTCCACTCTTTAACCAGACAGTTAAACTACAAGTTTCTGAGGACAGAAAGTCATTCATTTATTCATTTTCTGTAGCTGCTTGTCCTCTGGAGGGTCACGGGGCGGGGGTGGCTGGAGCCTGTCCCATCTGTCATAGGGCGAGAGGCGGGGTACACCCTGGACAGGTCTCTAACACAGAGAGACAGACAACCATTCACACTCACACCTACGGCCAATTTAGAATCACCAGTGAACCTAACCAGCATGTCTTTGGACGGTGGGAGGAAGCTGGAGAACCTGGAGAGAACCCACGCAGACACAGGGAGAACATGCAAACTCCACACAGAAAGGAACCAGTCAGCCCATGATGGATTAGAACCCAGAACCTTCTTGCTGTGAGGCACGAAAGTTATTCTAATACCTCAAATGTGAAATATGAAGTCCTTCCTGTTTCTCTTACTGTAAATCACTCTGGTAAAAAGCAGAGCTAGAAATTCCTAAAATGTATAAGAGCCATAAAACTCTTTTGATCTCCAAAGCAAAGCAGCAGCTCGTCTGCATTCATAGAAGCTACATGGACTAATGAAATAAACATTAATCACGGCTACATGAAGATAAACTGGCCTACATACAATATACGTGATGAATACACTTCCCTTCCAGGCAGGAAAATTCAGTTCTCTTTAAAAAGTTCTGGAAGAACGCTGGAGGGTTTCGTACACGCACACATTTTGTCTTCAAGTTAGTCTCTTACAACTCTTCATACTTCCATTGAGTTTCAAAGAGTTTCCATTTACAGGTCTGTTTTATAATTTATTCCTGGGGGTTGGGATATAACTCCCGGCGTTTCAAAGAATCAAGCCCACTCTCACAGGCTGATCCCTGGTGAGCTGTGCTTGATTTTCAGCCGTCCTCCGTGGGGCCACGGCGCCGGGTGGTGCTTCACGCCAAACAGCCATCTTCTTAAAATGCTTCCCCTCTGAGACCTCAAATCAAACGCACTCAAATCTGAAGCAGGAGTGAAGCTCCAGAATGTCATTTTAGCACAGCGTGGGCCCGAGCCCCTCCATCTCAGCCCGTTCCAGCAAAGCAGACCCAAAAGGGGAAAGAGGCTCGTTTAATGATGAGACAAATCAGAATCCAGTGACCTGATGGATTATGTGCTGATGAAGCCTCTGGTGGAATGGAGGAGGTTATTTCTGAATACTGATGTGACGCTCACCTTCAGACTTTAGAGGTGACTGGGAAATATCTGCCGCTGACTTCTTAAAAAAGGACATTCTCTTCGACTATTAATGCACATTTATAAATTATGTTCCTTAGATAGTTTATCCTTTTATTAGAACGTTCTCTGACATGTTTTTTTATAGTAAATAAAAACCAGTTGAGCTGCTGCTCATGGTTTTGTTGCGTACACCGATTTGGAATCAATTATTGTGACCAAATTTGACCTCCTCCCTCTCTTCCTATCTGCTCTGTCTCCCTATCTTCCCCCATCCTCCATCCTCTCAAGCTTTCATTATAATACCTGTCCTGTTTGTTTTTTTGCTGGTGAGAAGCGTCTGTTTTTCCTGAGCTGCTGTTGTCATCTTACAAACTGTGTTACATTGATGAATAATCTTCATTTATACAGTCATACAGCAGCGTTAAAGGGGGCAACGATGGCTATCGTGGCCGAATAACTAAATCTAAATCAAAGCGTTTTAAGTTGAGGAATAAATCTGGAGCCCTGGAAGTGGTTTTATTTCTTTTTAAATCCATCTCGTTACAACGAGCTGCATGAACATGACATTGTTTCTCTGTTATCTCTAGCAGCAGAGCAGCCATGGAGGTCTCCTCGTCACTCTCCTCCTCCTCATGACCTCCCTCCCCTCCAGCTTCTCCTTCGTGTTGTGTCCAAAGTGCTGCACCTTCCAGAACCTGCTGCCATCCATTTTCTCACAGTACCAATAGACTAATTCACTTATAGATTCATAAATGCTTAACATTTTTATTCGACTGTAAGTCATAGGCAGACCACCAGTACAACTGTGGAGATGTGGATTGTTACTCCTGTAAAGAATCCTATATTTAGCTGCTGCTAAATATGAAGGTATACTGTACTTCATGTGTTGTGTAGTGTTCCTTTGTTCTTTCAGGGCTAAGTTCATTAGGTTTGTTGCCGTTTTCCTGGGAGATGCACAGATAAAAACGACTTGCACTGTGTGTTCTTGGCACATTAACCACTCTCAACGCACTCGTGCTTCGAATGCATTGAGGCACGAACGCGTAATGTGTTCACTCGTGCCTGTGAACACATTAAACACACATAAAGTTTATCCTGTATCACCGGGACACTAGCGGCAGTGTAGCCAATGGGAGCATGTCTTTGGACGGTGGGAGGAAGCTGGAGTACCTGGAGGAGCAGTCGCTGATTTCAGGGTTTAGATTTGTAGTCTCAGTCTCGTTGTTAAAGAGGTTCACAGCACCTGACTCCAATGGCAATTAAAAAAAAGGCAATACTTGAAAAGTCAAGGATCTCCATACATTTCTACAGTAATCACATCATCAGTATGAAACCCACTTCTTTTTCACTGAGCGTTAAATTAGTCAAACAATATAAAATGTGTGTGAACCCGTTCTTCCTCTTCTTCCCGTTCTCATCTTCAATAAATGAAGCGTCTCCGTCTCAGTCTGATGGGGCAGATGTGGAAAACAGTCGGGTATTCTGTTTGATCCAGGATGCATGTTCATGGAACTGTCACAACTGGGGGGGGGGGGGGGGGGGGGGGGAGAATAAAAAACTAAGAAACAAATTAATAACTGAACACTTTCATCAAAGTGTTAAAAAAAAAAAAGGAAAAAAAAATCAGGCTCTGTTTAATCATCCTGGTTTTTATCCCGCTGACATGACTAATGGTTCCATTTAACACCTAAATACAACTGTGTGGGAAGAAAAATATGACAAGTGGGAATAAATGAATCATAATGCACAACACTTGAGATAAACAGGGACTGAATTAATGAAGTCTGCTGTGACACCAGAAGGGTGTCAAATTAAGACGGTAAGAAACTCAAATGCCAACATTCATTTGTCCCTGGAAGTTCTGCTAAACAGTTGGTTTCTTTTTATTCGTTTTTACTACTTTGGACATTTTGTTCAATTAAGTGAGTCCATGATTGTTTTTTGTTTGTTTTTTTGTTTGTTTATATATATAAAATTGTCAAGTGGAGCAATCAATAAAAATAATTCAAGGATTTATGGTGGAGAAGATGGTGTTCAGGTTCTAGGACCACAAAGGTTTGCATACAGGATGACTTCTGCCAGTGGTCTGCTGGAGCAGTGGGAGCTCAGAGAGGAACGGGAAGAGACTCTCAACAAGCTGGTCAGATGACTCTGTCCTGGACTGATCTCTGGACTCCATGGAGGAGGTGGGTGAGAGGACGATGTTGGTCAAGCTGACATCAATCATGGACAACCCCTCTCACCTGCTGCATCAGACTGTAGGGGACCTAAGCAGCTCCTTCAGCAGCAGACTGCTGCATCCATGCTGCAAGAAGGAACGCTACCACAGGTCCTTCATCCCAACTGCCATCAGGCTGTACAAGACGTGTCTTTTGTATATATTTTTGCCAAATCCTGCGCTACTGTGACAAGAAAATTTCCCATTCGTGGGATCAATAAACATGTCTTATGTCTTAATATGTGCAAACTAATCATGATGCTAAGATAAATAAGCTCTGGCTCTGTTTGTGCTTTAACCCTAGAACGTTATAATTACTATCACCATCACTAACATCTGGTATATGTCACCTGATAAAAAAATACTTCTCATCAAAATATATTGAAGTACAACAAAACCTGGTAAAATGATTTCTTACGAGCTGCACGTAAGAACTGAAGAAGCTACTTTAATGAAACATCTTTTAATAAAACTCTACAAGTCCAGTTGCCTTTCTTCTGATGTTTTTTTTGATATACCATGACCTGGATGAATTATGAAGTCGTGCAACCCCTATTGTCCATGTGAACAGTTACGTGTTTTCAATTTTGAGTTTATGGTACAAGTGTTGGATGCACTGATACACTCAGCAGTGGTTTGTGTCTGCAGATCTTTTTTTGTATTGTCCTTTAAAGACCTTGCTTTGTGTGTATTTGCAGTTCTGCATATTTAATGAACACAGTAACCTGAACTTATTTTATCTCCACTTTCTTGTCTCCTTGTCCTTTTAGATTTTTCTCTCTGTGTGTTACTATCAGAGACACAGTGGAGACGGAACAGCTGAATCCTAATGATTGGTTCTGTCCGTCCACAGCAGCCACTAGTGGGTCATGGCAGGTCCAGGTGAGGATAGTATCTCATGCTGACATGTTAATATAACCCAACAAGCAGTAAATAACGCCTAGAACACATGCAGCTAAGGAGGTGAAATGGGTCTGATGGAGCGAGGCAGGAGAGGTGGAGGAGGAACAGGTTAAGTGGAGGGTAAATGAAACACATGACACTCCAGCTGTTCAATTCACAGCGGCGTTTCTGTCGCTCCGCTCTCCTTCACTCTGCTGCTCATGTTTGTTCTTCCTGTCTGTTCTGTTTGCCTCCTCTCCTCGGCGAGACACCGACTGGTTCAACGATCAGTCGAACGATGAGTTGTGGATGACTGAGTGATTGACTGACTGTCACCGACAGCTCTCACATCACTGCAGCTCAGACGGCTGCATGAATGTAGAATAAATATGGCACCAATGCTCTCTACCCTGATTGTGAAATATATCCTAAAACCAAGTCTTAACATGTTTTAACCCTCAAATTGTTGTAAGGGAACAAAAACAACAAGACCACACACACACTGGCTTTGAACTAGAGGCGAGTTCTGAAGGGTGGGAGCTTGAAAGCGCTCGTCTAAGATGGACAGCTGGCTGGAAGGACAAGGTAACCTTTCAGTTTCATGAGCCTCAAGACAATTTGAGCCAAACAAAGACTTCACAGCTGCGTCCTGCAAAGATCTGAAAGAAAAACTTATGAGAATTAACCTTGTTCCTGAGGTCCTGTGCAGAAAAAGCACATGTCCACCCTCTGCATGCTCTCCCTCTACACAAATGAATGTGGGCAGCACTAAAAGCATCATTGATTGGTTGCTGCAGAAAGCTGATATGCTTTCGCATGCGACTGTGAAATTTCATCTTTGTCCTGTTGTCTACAAACCTACACAACTGCTTTGCTTGTGTACATAATCCTTCTCACAGTAGTTAAGTAATGAGTGCTTCAGCAGTGCGGTCATACTTTTCTTCACAGAAAGCAAACAAATGAACTTCCTCCATGCCAAACAAAGTTATCTCCACTCAGGAGGTGGGGAGGAGGAGCGGAGCCTTTCACGTAACAATCATGCTTCATGCATTTGTTTGAAGACAAAGTAAATCTGCTCTTAAATATTCAAATAAACCAACTATGCCACAGACTTTCTAAAGATCCAGATGGTATATTTTTGAAATATCTGACAGAAACTTTTCAAAAAGCTTAAAGCAATTATTCGTGGAACAAAATGGACAGACTGCACCGAGCCTGTGGTTACTTTTTCAACAGATGTACTTGCATCATTGTTTATCGCCTTTAACTCCTTTTAATGACGGGGAGAAAAAAAAGGCACGTTTAACGCCAGGAGTTTCCTCACAGCATTGAAACTTACCGCTTCCCATCCAATTTGTCTTTCCGCCACATGATAATTGGCAAAAAATAAATAAATAAATCCCTGGATTAAAACAATCGAATCTCAGGAAAGAAAGAAGAGAACTTGAAATGTGAAGAGAGAGACGGGAAGCAGGAGAATTTGAAGCATGTGAAAGTCAGGCCGGCTAATTAATTTCCCAGTAGTGCGGCACATTTGCTGGAGGCCGTGTAAACACTCTCCTCCCCTCCGTAGCACGGCTTTTAAAGGGATCAGCTGTCTATTTAGCTACAGATTATCACACTGTGGGTTTATCTCCTAGCCCGAGAGCAGAGGAGAAGGAAGACGAGGACAATGGTGCAGAGTGGAAAAGGAAGATAGGAAGGGTAGGAAGGAAGTGAAAGGGAGGAGGGCGAAATGTGAAGGAGAGAATAGAGAATTAAGAAGAAAAAGATAAAATATAAAAAGGGAAGAAGGAGAATATAACAGACAAGTGAGGTGAGAGGAAGGGGATGGGACTGGAAAAGGAGAGGAAGCAACAGATCAGACGAGGAGTAGAAGTAAGGAAGAAACTGAGGCAAGCAAAATCTGTAGAGGACTGACTGTGTTACATCATCTAAATAAAGACTACAGCCTTCAGGGTCACCGAGATGCTGGGAGGTGTCTGGAACATTCTGAAGGCCAGAGGGAAAAGCTTCATATAAATAAAGTCCTGCAGGAATACAAGGTCTGGCTTTTTGCAGACAACAACATTTATCTTAATATTTAACATACCATACCAGTATATATTACCAAGAACTCCAAAAAGTTTGCATGCAACCACTAGAAGACAAATGTCCCATAAAGATGCCCCACTGTTTTTCATGGCTCAGCTTCTGGTCATTTTTATGTCCAAGGGTCGACTCAGGATAATTAAATCATCGCTCTAAAGCTGACCTGTCTGGCTCACATACCTGCACCGTGTATCTGCTGTAAGGAAACGATGGTGAGTATCTGAGGTCAAGAAAAAAGTGAGTGAAAAAGACAGAGGGAGAGAGAGAGACATGAAGAAATTGGAACCACAGGTGTCGCAGAGAAACTCATAAAAAGAGTCGGGGGGGTGGTGGGGGGAGAGAACAAGGTTCTGGCTGGAGCAGATTTTTTTCATCAAAGCCTCGCTGTTCAACAGGAAATGAAAGACAACCAGACTGGACAAATACATCAGAGATAAGCAAACAAACAAACAAGCCCAGCGGGAGGCCTCTCGTCTCCGCTGAGGCAGCTGGCATCCCTCCACCTGCACCTCCCCCCCCCCCCCCCCATCCACTCCTCAGTTCATCAGGCTCACCACCATCTATACCTCTATCCTCCATCAGCCCATCATCTACAGTTTGCCGTAGTTTACTTAGTTTTAATTATGTCTTTAAAGACCTATTATTAACCGTCAACCATCCTAAAACTCACTAAACAGGATGTTTTTTCCGCTCTGCACACTCTCTGAGCTTAGATTCTGACTCACGTTTTCATTGACTGGATCAAAATTCTCTACTACGATTCTCACAAAAGGTGCCAACTCAAAGACCTTCACATTCACTGTGGAAAAAAACACAATAACATCTGTTAATACACAAGATTAGATGTTGCAATCCCTTGTGCCAAGATTCCAGGCAAAACACATCTGAAGGCCCTGTCCAACTGAGAAAACCTAACAAACCTACGGTCAATTCGAACCTACACACAATGCGTTTAATAAATATGAACTAAGCAAATGCTGCTGGCTTGTATGGCCCGCTCAGCAGCTAACCAAACAAAGAAATATCGCTACCAGCCAACATGAAGACATCAGATACCTGGACTATTCAACAGCAGTATGCAGCATGTCATTGGGGTTTTCACGTGGGCACCTCCCTTCACCGATGTTTCGTTAAGTTAGGCCCACGACACCTCAAGAAGGCTTAACAGTGAATTCCAGCGTCCTGGAGTCATCCATGTTTTTCTCACCATTCACTGACTATCAACAACTAATCTTTCAAGAAATGAACCTAGCCCTTTTATGTAGCAATCATAGCAAACAATCCAACTTAAAATGAAAATAGAGGAATCCAAAGCCCTGTCTGACAACATAAAATCAACCTTTACGCAGACAACATATTGTTTTATTTTAAAGATTCCTACATGTCATTTTGTAGTACTCCTAATTTATAGCAGTTTGAAATTACTCAATAAACTCCAAGAATAAACTAACATTGTCCATCTACTGCAAATATTTGTTTCTTTGTTGAAATCTTCCTGACTATGACCAGTGCTATTAAAAAAAAAAAAAAAAAACTTTCTGTCACACTTTTATATTTATTGGATCAAAAGTCTAAACACCAGCTCTCCCTGTGGAAAATGAATAAAATAAATACATATGAATACAAATTCCTATGTGTAATCTTTTACAACTTCTAATTTATAGTACTTATAAAACAGGTGTGTAGTTAATATCCTTGTGTTTATGGTGTAGACTATATTAAGGTAAATAATTCAGCAGTAGCTGCAGAAAGGTTCAATTGTAGCCCTACCTGAGACGGTAATAATTCATCCAACACTGGTTTATGGCTAGGTTGGTCTTTGTGGTGTTTGGTACCAGGTTTGCATTTCTGTCCGCCTCTGGCTTTGTTATTAAACTCATATATATAGAATAAGCTAACAGTGCACTGACCTCATGTGTAGAAATCTTCCTGACAATGACCTGGTTTATTAAAAATACTTTGTGGAACTTCAGGTGTGGTATCTCAAACCTTGCCCCTTCGTCATTCCCCCTCTCTCTTCGTCTCTGGTCTCAACTTGGTGGATTTCTCATCATCTTTCTGATGCTTCTCTTCCTTCTTCTGTCTGGATTGAGGCATCTTTTCATCCTGTGCTCTTTCTGCTCTTAACGGTTTGATGTTCTGTGTTTTCCGTTTGTCCGAACGGCCTTTTGTTGATTCTGTGACTTTCCAAATCTGACAATCACAACCACTTCTCTCTTTTTTGTTCATTTGTCACACCACAAACTATTTGTTGCACGCTGTGGAGTGTCTTCCAGGAGAGACTGTTTCCCATCGTGCCCATTTTTAAACAATATTGTGTCCTCCCCACCACGTCCAATAAACCACCTTCGACCATGAAGTGTGGCCATTTTGATTCCGGATGCCGCCAGACAGAATGTCACACAAAACACTTATTTCCAGGTCTAACTTGTTCCTTACCTTCCCCTTCTTCTTTTTTTTTTCTCCCTCGCCCCAACTTTTTCTAGTTGTTCAATTTTTCTGAGTTTTTAAAGGATTTCTGCTCCTTTGTTTCTTTGCTTCTTAGACATTTTTTTAATCCTTTTTCCTTCCGTCCTTCTTTCATTTCTACCTATTTCCTGTTTCCTTCCATGTTCAAACCTGTGGCTGGGTTTCCTATCAGACTATTGGGGATTAACCTGGACTACAAACACACAAAGACACACGACATGGTTTTCTATCACTCTGCAGAGAAGGAATGCACACTCGGCTGTTTTCTGCAGATAACACGCCCACGGGAAGCAAGAAGTGGATTTAAACTTCCGTCTTTGTGTTTTTCCTCATTGCTGTACTTTTGTAAAGCGCAGACATCCACACACAGACGTGAGGTTGTGATGATGCTGCAGGGATGTGCTTAGCCCCAGAACCTCTCGACATGAAGGGATCACAGTATCAGAGGAGATCTGATTCGCAGAAGTCTTGGCTCTCCAGGTGAGCGAGGCTGGAGCGCTAATTCAAATTCATGTCACATCCTCCTTTACCCAACCTCCTCACTCCTACAGTTACATCTGGGAGATTTACCCGGCAGTTAATGCAGTCACCTTTGGCAGGTGTAGCTGTAAAGTATGTCTTTCTTCAAACAGAAATGGGCCGGTATGTTGGGGTTATTGCCGTGTATAACAAAGCTGCAGCGTTGTGTTGCCTGCAAAGCACATACCTGTTGTAAAGTCATGTGTGTTCTGCAGTCTGCACTAAATCCAGGGATGTATTATTTATGACTATTAAACAATGCATATGAATTCATCTGTATATACCTGGGTTGTAAGTTTTTTAAATTCCACCATGTACAAACAGGCCATGATGTTTTTATATCAAAAACAGAAAAACACACAGCGCTCCCATGGTTTCTGAAAGCCTCCAGACAAAGTTTGATGTGTTTGTGCTTGGTGCTGCTCTCTCCATCATGTATGAAGGTATGGCTTCCCAGGTGCATGCACAGTCGGAGTGCTCGAAGCGATCACAAATTTCGGGCTGCACGTGGAGTCGGTGCAGAGCTTGTGGCTAAACGGAGGGGCACCGTTAAGACATGGCATGGGACTGTACAGTTGTTGGTGATGTTTTTATTTAAATGCCTCTGATTCTTGATCTGTGTCTTTCTGTAAGCTTTGGTTTTGTTATAAATTGATATTTATCTATAAATGTCAGAGCTTTCAGGGAGTTTGTTTCTTCATTTTAGTTGTTTTGCTATTCAGGAAATGCTCTAAGCCACATCAACAGCTTTTCTGGAGCATTTTAAGAACTGATCACTGGGTTATCTTAAGATCAAGGTACGCTCCTTTTTCCTCAAGTCGATCCACACTCACTGAGGAGCATGTCATCTCCTGAATATCTACTTAGCTCTAGCCTGGGAGCCGGGTGAAGATCCCCACCCACTATTTGATATATTTTTCGTGGTGAAAAGTTGCTCTTGGGTCTCTCCATTGGGAACTGATTCCGCTCCAGCAGAGATCTGTTGGGCCAGTTAAATCGATGATGGACTGAAGAGTAACAGTCATTGCACCATGGAGTGGCTCTGATCTGTTGTGTGCAGAGGTATTTTAGTCTCTGTATTGACTAAAACACTGGCTGTTATCAGAATCATGTTCTAATAAGAACCGGGTCTCGTTACGGAGCACTATAGAATAATTGAGAAAGTTGTTGTGCAGTGAAAATCAGACTCCACCAAGAGAGCCATAACATCCTAATTGCATTTGAAACGTACTGTGGCTCTGTGTTCGTCTATGTGTAGGCTCTCAGCTGGAACAATGCCGGACAATCTCACCACACATGTACCGTATGTGGAGAGAGCCCCAAACACTCACATCTGTTAGAGCTTGATGAAAGGCTCAAATAGAAATACAACAAATCTTTATGTGTGTGCACAAACGCAACCCCATCATTTTATGCACACATATAAAACCCAACCACACCTTGGCACTGGTGTAATGGACCCACTGCAGCATCGTCTGTGCACATAGAAGAGCACACACACATATACACTGTACAGTCCTGTCAACTGGGAATATCCAGTCCTTTCTTTACACATGTCTGCTGCCAGTACACATATAGAAACAGATGAATGAACACAATCTGCGCACAGTGTGCCAGGTATGTAAACACGAACGCTCCGTGTGGGCTGCACAGAAAATCCCTTGAGATTCTTCCCACTCACTGAGGAACTGTGAACTTGTTTTGTTTCTTTACAAACATGGGAAATAACCCTGCACGCATTCTTACGTCTCTCGTTTTCTTAATTCCGCAGTGATCAGGGAAAAGAGACCGATTATGAACAGGTTTTCTTTTATTCTCCAACATCCACATCCACAGAAAATCAACCTCATTATAAACTGGAGCCCATGTGTTAAGGTTGTTTTCATTCCTGTATTTTGTTCCGTTCCAGGGACTAGTTGACAGGGCAATCGAGACAAGGTTTGTGCATGCTCTCAACTCTACGTGCTTGCAAACATTTTTGAGGTTGGTCGTAATTTTGAGGCTATATAGAGCATATAGGAGACAGGATAAGATATATATATTTATAGGTCTTATCCATAAAGCCAGAGGTTGTTCAGTTTGCCCTCACAGCTGATAGCTGTTAATTCAACTCAATAATGTAGGATCTCTGTGATTTAACGTATAATAATGGATATTATTCAGGTGTTGGCACCACCAGCTCACACCTAAGCACACGCTTCTACATCTGACTTCCTGGGAAAATGATCCATTTAGTTAGTCAGTGTGTGAATGCTCAGATCCGTGATTCAATCTGAGAACTAATTATTCAGAGAGATTAAGAGGGATTTACAGTGCGGAAACCATAACTGTGCTGGTTGACGTGCACGTTCACTGATGCTGCGTGTAAATCTCCTTCGGGGATTTGTGGTCCTCATTGAGAAGCACGATGCGGTTCTGATCGGTGCGTCAGGAACGTGGAGGGAAGTGCTCCTGTGGGAATCATTCCTTCACTTTTCCTGTGAATATTTGTCATAAAATCGTGCAATCAAAGAATGTGCTGACGCTATTCACATCGCTCCCATTATACCCCACACTATTCTTTTCATTTTCTTGATTTTTGAAATGGTCCATTGTTTCTTTCATTTCATGCGCTCAGTCCTTTATTTCTTTTTGTAGAATCACTGTTACCTGTTCTGTCTTTCCCACAGATGCAGACTCTGTCAATTATTAAAGAACAGGCAGACATTGTCTTTTATCAAGTTTATTTCAGGATCTGTGAAGGACATTATCTCTGTGCAGCCTGCAGCAATCTCTGACAGCACACTCCACTTAAACCGATTTAAACGAGCTTAAGGCCTGTTAAGCTCAGTGTTATTTGCTCCAACAAATGACTTGTTTTATCTGCAAGTCAAGACTCCTTTGTAGTCTTTCACATTAATTCAAGGTTTCAAAGTTTTATAAGATGTCGGCCCAGAGAGCCTTGGAAGAAATGATTCTGGTTTTCTTCCGTGACTGAGACACCAAACGCTATTCAGTCGAGTCGGTTTCCCTCTTGAGCAGAACAGACACTGAATTCCCACCTGTTCACACATACTGCAAGCTGTTCTGGATAAGAGCGAAGCATAAATATAGAGCAAAGCAAAACAAAGCAAAATGTCCCCCGAAACTATTAAATTCTTTAAGGCTGTGGTTCTGTTTATGCACCAAACACATTTGGGAGAAACTTCTTCTCCTTCCTCCTCCTTTTTGGAAGCAAAACACTTTGTGTGAGTCATCACATGGGCAGCCGTGGCCTACTGGTTAGCGCTTTGGGCTTGTGACCGGAGGGTTGCCGGTTCGAACCCCCGACCGGTAGAAAGCGGCTGAAGTGCCCTTGAGCAAGGCACCTAACCTCTCACTGCTCCCCGAGCGCCGCTGTAGCATGGCAGCTCACTGCTCCGGGTTAGTGTGTGCTTCACCTCACTGTGTGCTTTGTGTTCACTAATTCACGGATGGGATAAATGCAGAGACCAAATTCCTTGTATACACAAGTATACTTGGCCGATAGACACTTAATCTTAATCTTAATCAAAAGCTCCTGCAGGTTAGTTCTGGCTTTCTAAACACATTTCAGACTGACTAACTCTTAAAGGCACGGTATCAGGAGACAACACAGACATTTTAATCATGGCTCATAGTGGAGTTTTTACATGGCATGTCTGTTTTCCTCTGTTTTACATATGCAACTACAAGGATTGTGTGTCAGGTAAAGTCTTTAAATCAGTTAATACTAGCTAGGTTCTCTACTTTTTCCACTTTCTTGGTGCCAGTATGGATCTGCTGTAGCCCACTCAACTGCTTATATGCTAACCTAAATGACCTGAAACCAGTGCTGAGCTCATTGCACAGTGAGCCACGTCACATGTAGCGCCAGCAGAGAGCTAGCTGAGCATTATTTGGCGGTCTCTTGAACGTATGACGTGTTAGTTTTCTGCCATAAATCTGCATCTTTTGATGAACATGAGCATTACTATCCAATGTCACGTTCGCCTTACAGTCACCACGCGGCTGCTCAGCAATGAACATCTGTTGTATTTTTCCTTCACAAAGGATGGAATTCCCTGTTGAAAGGTCAGAACAAATGCACTTTTCACAGGCATTTCTACGTCCAGCTGCTGCTTATTGGTGACCTTAGTTCATGGAGCATAAGAGAGAGTAACAAAGGTAGTTTGACAAGTACGGAAATTCTGATTAAATGATGAAAAGTTGATACAAAAGAGTTGTCCTGAAGATTTTTCCTGATACATTTAATAATAACACGTATTGTAATGTTTTCTCTAAACCACGTTTAAATGAGGATCTGCTAAAATCGTGAGACAGGACTGAACCATAGACAGTATAAAGACAGACACCGGAACTGCTCCCCTAAAGTGAAGCCAAAGCAAGTAATCCAACATTTCCTTGTAACTGGTGGAGGTAGATGAGAGCGTAGCATTAATTAAACGAGAACACGAGTGAGTCTGGAGGACGTGTGGGCCGGGCATCGATATCATGGCTCCATGTGGTTCCACCCTCAGAACGTACTGATTAGACTCTGACACTAAAGTCACAAGATGATGCCGCCCGTATCCCCGGGAAAATAGCGTCCGTTTGGCCAATGAGAGGAAGTGGAGACGTGTTGTCCATACAGTCTATGGACTGAACACATCAGCTCCAAGTCATCTGTAAGGTTTGTCAGAACAACCAACTAAGACCAAGGGCAGGAAACAAGAAAGGAACATTGTGGCCGGGGTGAGACGGGGTAGCTATATCCATGCTACATGCTATATCCATTCATACAGGCAAACAGCTGTGAGCACATTCGGAGCAATGGTTAACTGAGTGCAGCGGCCTTGGGTGTCTTGCTTAAGGGCACTTCAGCTGTGGCTGTTGACTCACTCCACCCACACACATTTTCTTCCCGTCAGTCCAGTGATTTGATCCGGTGACACCAGCTTGGCAGATTCAGTTCTTATGGGTCCAGTAACACACCATCTGGACTTCATTATGAGACCAATTACCTCTACACCAAGAGGACAGTCCTTCAACCAGTCACAGACATTTAATTGTAAACCGCATAAAGCCCCGCCCTAACATTTTCATTTGGCCCGTAGTATAATTAGTTAAACTCCAGACCAACTTTCTGCCCCAAAAAATTGTGCACATGGAAGGTTGGTCTGGCGTCCCAGCTAAGAGGCCACAGCTGCCCTGAAAAGATGAAACGACCAAGGCTACCAGCTGGGTTCAAGTTAAGAATTGAAGGTTCAAACCTCTAACGTGACACCATATTAGAGCTTCTTGTGAATAAACAAAGTATCAGTGGTTTCATTCTGATGCAGGATGCTGGTGGAATTAATCAATGATCAAGTGGAGTCAGAGACGTGAAGACAGTGGAGATGTCTGTGACTGTTCCTGTGTCTAAAAGCATCACTGAAGGAAGACAAAGAGAGTCAGCGTGAGCGGACAGGATCAATTTCATCAGCGTGCAACTGTGCATCACACTTAAATCAAAAAGGAAATCCTACCGTGAGATGACATTCGCTTTATAAACTCTGCGTGAGCAGAACCTGCAGCGTTCTGGTTGGTAAGTTTCTGCTCTCACCTCAGCAGAGCAATGACCTGATTTGTAAACCAAATAAATTGACATTTCAGAACCCTGGGTACACTGGAGCAAAGCTGATTTACTGCCCTGGTTATGAGATATGAAAGCACAATTCTAGACAGAATTCACTGCATTAAACCAGGACTGCTGCTCAGAAGACAGAGCTGGGGGAGGTGGGTGTAAGAATCCTTTCTGACTCAGGGAGGCTGGCAGCCTGCAGGTCTGTTTGTTTTGTAGACTCTGAATTCAGCTAAGAATAATGGATCTCACCTAGTGAAGAGATTCAGAACACATACAGTCAGTGGTGTATCTCCTCTAAAGTAATACAGCAACATCAACCCAGTCCCAGGCTGCGTCAAAGCAAAGACGAAAACATTTCATTGTTTAAGCTCAGTGTGACGAGTGTGGACACTTGATTATGTCCAACTCAGAAGGAGAAGGAGAAGGACAGGATCAGCTGACTGTCATGAGGAGGTTTATGCAGCATGGGAACAAGATTTAACGAGAGTGAACATCATTATTGAGCTTTGTTTTTACTAGAATGGGTTTCTAGTAAAAAAAAGAAACACAGTTTGACAACGTAGGACTGGAGAGCTGCAACTGAAGGCCGAGTTCACGCACAAGTAAGTCTGGAACATTTTGTCTGTTTTTTTTTTTGTTTTTTTGGATGTTTCTCTTCTAAAAGCTGAATTTTTTTTTTAAAAATCAGCCGAAAAAAAATCTGTCTGATATTAAAAGATCCAAGAGTTAACCTCTAATCAGTCTTCCCCACACTCTCTGATTATCACCGTCTTGACAGCAAGTGTCTGCATCCAGCACCACTTTGACAAACCACAGTATATTTATTGTACATAATGACTCACCACAGCAGACAGAGGAGCTCCATACAACTAGAGTAGAGAAAAGAAAAGGCCTTCAGAAGATGAATCACATTTTGTCTTTTTACAGATTTAACACTAAAGCATTCCATTCCAATAGTCACTGCTCTGACTGTTTTTTTTTACTCCTTCATGCTGCAGAGCATCGCTTCAAACACACCGGCCTGTATGTGTGTAATCGTCTTAGTCTGTGTGTGGGTGTTGTTTTTTTTTTTTTTTTACTTCATGAGGTAAAAGGACGGCTTTGTGTTCTGGATAAATATAAACTGGGTTAAACAACGAGAGGAGAAACATCATCAGCCCTGACGAGGCCAGAAGATCTCCTCGTTCACTTCAAACCCAGGAACACGTTCACTCCAAAGATAAAACTTCTATAATAGGGACACAAAACAACACAGGAGAGCCAGCTCTTCAGGCCAGGATTCAGACGTCCACCTACAGCTGAAGGATAAAGGACACTCTTAAGAGGACAACAATGTCCCGTCTTAGCCAGAGGAGACAGATGGTTTGAAAGAGGAGTAAAGGAAGGCGTCTATATCAAATTGGAAAGTCCTTCTCTGAATGGGAGAGGTGAAGCGAGATATAATCTGCCATCAATCACAACACCTCACAACACCTTGCCTTGTGGAGGCATCCTGATATAAGTCTCTGGGTGCTCCAGCACAGTATGGAGGTCAGCCCATATTGGTTCGTCTGGCTTCAGACTAACTGGTCTGGGTCTATGGTGGCAACATTTGGCTCTGACCTAATTTAATTCCCACGGGATTAGTTTTACCTGAGGATGCTCATGTGGTTTAGAAATGAGCCCACTGTGTTCAGTGTGGTGCATTTGCACGGAATAAATAAGCTGACTTTATCCCTGGTTATGACGTCTCTGATACTTCCTGCTTCCTCTCCACCACATGTCATATTAGGTTAATATAGAGTTAATATTACACCTTTTATTCCTCTGCAAAACGTGACGTGAAATATGCTGCCACACATGTCGTCCATCTCATCACAGTTTGCGATTTCGTTCTTGTGCTTGTAGTTTTCTGTGAAAGGGTCTGCACGCTGTGCAAAGTCAAATATCTTGACTTTGCATCCAAACATCCGTCCAAACTTTGATTGTTAACACAGCCTTTATCATTCTGAAATGAAAAGAGGCAGAAGAAAAGCAGCAAACTAAACAAAACACCCAGATCACACTGGTCTATCACAGGACCTCTCTGTCTGGAGGAATGTGGTCGGTAAATTGTGGTGGGATTTAATTGACAAATTACAGACATGCCCCAGATAAAACTAGCTCTGTGTAACACAAAAAGTAAAACAGTTTATATCCAAAAAAGGCTGATGAAGTCCTGTTGAACTCAAAGTTTTCATCCTCAAAGAGCATCTCACTCCTGAAAGCTTTAAAATCACTGCTGTAAAGCTTTTTGATGCTGTGCTGCAGAAAGGCACAAGCAACGTGTCCGTGTGTTTGTGATTGCAGGCTGGATGTCGGCCGGCTGGACCTCGGGCTGTCTGCTCTTGTCTTTGCTCTGCAGTAAAGATGGGACTCGGCTGACAACATCATATTTGCGAGGAGGTCAGGTGCAGCTCGGCGGCCTCGCTGCTCTACAAAGAGCCGCCGCCTCACAAACACATCAAGTATCACGGCACGGGCACAAGTGCCGTTTGTGTCTTCTGTCAAGAGTGGCACTTCAGTGGATGTGAATAGTTGGACTGAGCTCTGCTGCACACATAACCACTACTCGTCTGCAGCGTCTTCATCATTCTTTCATCTGTTCATCCGCTCTCTGCTGATTCCTCCCTCTGTCCTCTTTGTGTTGTTTACAGCATCAAGGATGTCAGACTTCACAGACTCAGTGTAGAACTTTTGATCTGCAGGCAGCTGAGTGTATTGATAGTTATGCCGTCCTCCTCCCACTCGTGGCTTTCTGTAACAACACGTGTCACTTACCTTCATGCACCATCTCTGTGAGGTACTCTGGAGCTGTTAGCGTGAACCGCAGATAAACACGACAAAGTGGCTGGAATCTGAGACGTGCACAGCCAGCTTCCCTGTCCCTGCAGATAGCAGGAATTTACACTGGAAACCAGACCAACGTCCTGCCATGGTATCGAGGTTTGAACATTTTCTATAATCCTGTTTGGTTTTCTTTGCGTTTCTAGCTTCTGTTTTTAAAGTTCCTTCCTTGGTCTTCCGTGTCTTAGTTTACTTTCTGTCTGAGTTTTCCCTCCACTGATTGGTTTCCTGCCTGTTCCTTTTGTAAATCCATTCCCCTGTTTTCTACCTCTGGAGTTTCCTGTTCATGTCTTTTTTTGCATTTTGTGACCAAGTCAAGAGCAAATGTTTGCCTAGGTCTCTAGAATCACCCCCGATTATAAATCTGCAGTGCAGATCTTTTGCATCCCCTTCTGGCAGTAAACACTGTTAACATGCAGTATGCTGGCAACCTACAGGCCCTCAGACACGTCTCCAATGGGGAAAGAGCCACGCCAATGGTATTCTGCTGCTGGTAGATCACTGCCGGGCATCCAGAGAGATTCACCTGGAGCCGTCGTGTGAACTCCCCGGACGAAGGCTCGTAACTCATGGATGTTCGTTTACACGTACGTCGCCCTCTGCAGCTTTAAATTAGTAATCTCACTGATGATTTCAGTTTCAGGTTGATTTGGCAGGCACCTGTGGTTACCGTGGTAACGGAAAATGGGGATTAAATGTGCAGCGACTCGGAGCAGAGGCGCGGCGGTGTAAATGTTTACAGTGTAAACTCGACAAACTCGTGTCATTACATGTTTTTACTCAATAAGAATTACAACTACAATCAGATTTCACGCTGAGGCTTCTTTTCTTTTCTCATAACCTTCTCTCTCCCCCGCCTTCACCTGTCATCTCTCTTCTTTTGTTCTTTCTTTATCTCCCTTTGCTCTGCTCTTAATTCTTTTGTCTCTTACATATATTTATATATATTTTGCTTCCTTCCGTCTCCTTGGATCTCCTCCCACCTCCGCTACGCTCCCATTCCACCGCTAAAACGAACACATGAATCTATCACAGACGAGTGGTGTAAAGGAGCTGAAGCCGTGACTCATGTGAGAGATTCGTGCCGTGGTCCCATCTCCCCTGACGCCACACGCTGCCAAACACGCCAGCAATTCAGCACAAACAAGACAAAGCTGCGGCTGGAAAGAAGAAAGGAAGGAAACTGACGGATAGACGATTCTGACAATACACTAAACGGGTACGGTGGAATAGTATAGGATATCTTTATCGTCACTGCAACATGTACAACGACATTAATTACAGTCCATTCAGTGCAAAAGAGTATAATAATATATGAAAGACAAACAGACATCTACATTCTACAGTTGTTGCACAATCCCTTAGAGAACATGAATGAATGATGCTCTATCACCAGTTAACACATTAATAGCTGTCTGATAGAAACTCTTTCAGTCTTTCAGTTTGTGACCGATGAGGCCTTCAGTATAATTTTGGGCTTTCCTGATGCAACGTGATTCTCTGAGCGGCCTTTATGACCCCCTGCAGCTCTCTCCTCTGTGCTACCGTGCAGGAGATGAGAGGAGATGGGTTTTATTTGTCACATGCACAGTTACATATAATACAATGCACAGTGAAATGTATTGTAGTTTCTGCAGCCAGCAGTAAAAAAACAAAAACACAGCAATAAGTCCACACAGCACACAAGGTAAAACTATAAATAAAGTCAATAAAGTGCAAGGAACAGGAATACAGTGATACTTGAAGGTCCAGTTAAGGACGTCAGCCTCTCAGTCTTTGTCCTCATACAGCAGAAACGTTCCTGAGCGCCTTGAGAGGGAGCTTAAAGTCTCTGAGGCGTCTGAGGAGGTAGAGACGCTGTCTGGCCTTCTTCACCGTGGTGTTCAGGTGATGAGTCCATGACAGGTCCTGTGAGATGGTCTCTCCCAAGTGTCCAAATAAGTGTCCACTCTTTCCACCTCAGAGCCGCTGATAATAGGTAGATGCTCTCTACTGAGCAACAATGTATTGCTCTTCCTGAAGTAAAGTCTCAGCTGGGCCTTCTGCACCAGCTCATCCCCAAGATGGTTTGCCACTGGACCTGTACAGTGTCTTTTTTAAATGCTGTATTGATTTTATCTTTAAATATTTCATGAGAGCACCAGTTGACTTGAGGAGCTCGTCGGGAAGAATGGCAGTGCTCCTGCTTCCGCTCCGCTTCCTCCGTGTCTGCAAAGAAGTATACCTTTAGACCTTAGACGTACGGCCCCGTATAGAGTGAATCACTGATGTATGATGCATTTAATATTTCATGGAGCTGTAAGGAGAAACATTCCTTCTTTATTCCAAGTGTGTTCTGAAGAAACAGCTTGAAACTTGGACAACCAAATCCCAGATGCACATTCAGCTTGGGACAAAACATAGCAGCCCCCACCCTCCCCTAGACACATCCACAAACATGGGCCTGAACCCAAGATGAATATGAACATGGAGAAACTGTAAATAGCTAAGGATAAGGAATGTATGGAAGGGTCTGAGGAGAAGAAGGGACGTTAAAGGAAAGGAGACAGAAGAGGACAAACAGTAGGGGAAAAGGAAGATTAGTGACTGATGAATGGAGGAACAAAGAAGGGAATGATTGGTTGGGGGAAGCGAGTAAGGAGTGGAGCTATCGTGATTGTTCTTTAAAATCTGACGGATTGGAAGGATGTGTTCCTCCTCAGCCTTCCTCACAGCAGACCAATTTTAGAGTCAGGATTAACGAGCGCGGCGTAATCACCGCACGTAATCTAAGAGGCGAGCGAGACAGATGGCAGATTTTGGGGCGACTGGGAAGATTACACACAAATTTTCACTTCTCTCATTTGATCTAACAAGACTCCAGAGGCTTGAGATAGAGGAGAGGCGTCGTTTCTAACAGACGGCACGCGAAGGATGAAAGACAGTTCTCTCTCTTTTTTTTTTTTTTTTTTTTCTCTCTCATTGTTCAACAATAAATCTTCTCCGCGGCTTTATCCAGATCTGGGTTGGGATGGCAGCCGACCAAACCAGGTACCACCCCTCCCTCTCACTAGCCACTCCTCAGGAATACCAATTTTCCTGAGGCCAGATGGGTTATATAATCTCTCCAGGGCATTGCGGTCTGACCACGGTCTCCTCAGTTGGATGTGCCTGAAATACATCCACAGACATTGAGATCAGATGCTGAAACGCCCCGACTGTTCCTTACTGAGCTAACAAGCAGTAGCTCTACTCTGAGGTCCAGAGTTCAGATCTCTAAGGGTAACGGCAGCCAGCCATGTCATAGAGGAAAGGCATTTTGGATTCTTCCAGTCACGACTTTACTTCTTCCATCATTACCCAAATCTTCAACTTTAGATTAATTTGTCCACAACAGGCAGCAATAGTACGCAGAGTTAATCACCACTAGATGAAACCAGCAGATAAAACATCATCTGCAAAAAGGCACAACTAGATGCTCTCCACATCTTAGCTTCAGCTAAAGCAGAAGCATCAAACTAATTTTAGTTCAGGAGGGGACATAGAGCCCAGTTTGATCTCAAAGAGGGCCGCTCCAGTAACATAACGACATGATAACCTATAAATAATGACAACTTCAGATGTTTCTCTTTGTTTTAGTGCAAAGAAGAACAAGTACATTATAAAGATGTTCACATTTAATTAAGAATCCTTTTACAAAACAATTTATGAGCAACATAGCATTTTCGCACTTTGCAAATCCATCCTTCGGGCCAGATTGGACCGTCTAGAGAGCAGTTTTTAGCCCACCGGGCCGTATATTTGTCACCCCTGACCTAGAGATTCCAGTTCATGAAAATTATAAACACAACTATATGACTCCCTGACATGAAGACTGGGCTGTTTCTGCACCCTTCCTCCCCTGATACAATCCCGAACTTTTCATATTGATATTTGTACATATGACTGACTGTATTAAATCCAATAAATAGGGCTGTCAAAGTTAATGTGGCTTCAGAAAACCTTGTGTTCTCTACTCTAGAAATGTTCTGGTCATCCAGCGCTGCCATAAACTCCCTAACCCTCTCTGGAAGATTTTTCTCCTTGACGCTGTCTCCAGGAAACTTTTCTCTTCTTTTAAACGCAGCACTCAGTGTTTGCTGTCGTGTCGGTACAGCGTTAAAGGCCTGAGGACATTCAGACAAGCCTTGTCTTTTTTAGTCTCTGCGTTTTTACGCTCCGATCATTTAAAAAAATATATCCTGGATCAGCCCTGATACCGATGGGCATATCCCTAATTGTAACCGGTGCAGCCTTGTTATCCTTTGCTCCCTAAGAAACCAACTAGGCCATTGCAAAGTAAAATGCTTGGTTCTGAATTTCCGTCATCCTCATCAGAAATCCTTGCTTTGCTGGACTCACCCTGCCAGGTTGACCTCATCCTGTGCAGAGACGATGGTCTTCCCTCCCGCCATCTGTTCGTGTCCCTACAGTTTCTGCATTTCAGTTTTACCTTTAATTTGCCTGTCCATAACCAGCCATGGATTAATCAAGCAGCATCAGCATCACCAGCACTGCTGCTTGATTATGTTCCCTTGTTACACGAGTACTTGCACATTAAACATAAAAACAACATTTATATTAAGCTTTATTGTTGCCATTGAGAACACCAGAGTGCCTTGTATTTAATGTCAAGTGAAGCCTTAGAAGGCTACATCTCTGTGGCAATATCAACGTGAGGTTAATTTTTATCCTGTTTTATGAATACACCAGTGCCTTCCTTTCATTGAATTGAAATAGTTTCAGGTTCCCCTGCATTAGTCAGCATGCAACAGTACAACTCCAGACTAAACCACAGTTCAGGAGTAATCCCAACGTAGACGCTTCTCTACTTGGTTTACTGCATATTTTACCCATGTGAGCTGTGCTGCTATCTCAGCAGACACACGGGCAACACAGGCAGGATTTATGGATAAGTTGACATTTTATTATTCTTATCATGGGCAATGAAAATCATCTCTGTAGGAGAAAGGACACACAGGAATGTCTACGCTGCCACATAATGAAATAAACAGTTTTCCCCCTCTCTGTATATCAGGAGCCGTGAAAGTCATTACAATGATTAGTATAACACACAGACAAAGGGACAAACACGCGCAGAGAGGATGAATAAATATACTAATGCTTTGATGTTATTCTGCTTATCAGCAGTTAGGAAAGCTGGGGCTATAAACGAAAGGAACACATTCACCACAAATGCATGCATTAATTTAAAATGTGCATAAGTCAAACATGTATTTAAATTCAGTAAGGCAGAAGGACATGCAAAGACACAGCATCCTCAGAGCAAAGCAGGGAACGAGGAGCTCCTGATTATTCTAAATGAAATGAAGAACCTGAGCTTTAGTCTCCTCTGTATAGTCACGGAGTTTGTGATGAAGGGAAGTTTCTCCTGCGCCAAAAGCGGAGGAAACCGTACATTCATCTGGAAGAAATTATTACTTAAAGCTACAGTGTGGAGGTTTTTGTCTCCCCCTTCTGGATATTAGATTAAATACACGGACCTGGGACAGGAGGCCTGGCTCCCACAGCAAGCCAAGACCATTTGCTTAATCAAGAGATCATGATGCAGGTTGTTTGGGCGATGATTTTCACGCTCATGGTATAAATGACAGAATGTTAAAATAGCACTCTTCGTAACTGCTGCATGCTAATCTGAAGTTTTGTTGCCCTGCTGTTAGTAAAGCTTGTTCCATACAGAAGCGAGAGATTTGCTCCTGGGGCTGCAAGAACAAGACAAAAGTTCATTCTGGTCAGATCATTTATACTTCACGAGAAACTCAAGTGCTGATCTCCGGGGAAGTCCTCATAGGCCCCTCCCACTGCAGCATACATCACATAGTATGCTAAGCATTGTGGGAGATACAGGAGATGGACGACAAGATGGGCTTTTCTTCCAGTCGTTTCGACAACCGTGTCCGTCTGATCATGCTGTTCATTCAATATCCACCCACACAGTATCTCTACCCAGGAGAGATTAGCATTAGCAATTTCTGACCAATCACAGAATAGTAACCAGACACAACACGAGAAAGAAATTCTGTTGTTCCGTTGATGTGTCAAGAACAAGTTGAGAGAACCTTCTTGCTTCTCACAGAGTATGTAACAGCCTTTAGATGCTAGTTGTACATGTCATTCCTACCTCTACTTCTACACTGGTGTTAGTACTCTTATATTATTGTCAAAAAAGTCAAATTACAATAACCACCGCAATTCCATTTATAAAAGCTGTAAAAGGAGTGGTAGCAGTGTCTTAGGGCTAGTTAATGTAAACCAGTGACACCAGTGAATGTTTAGGAACGGCCAAGTCAAAGTCCTGACCTTAATCCAATAGAAATGTTGTGGAAGGACCTGAAGCAAGCAGTTGATGTGAGGAAACCCACCAACATCTCAGAACTGAAGTGGTTCTGTTCTGAGGAATGGGCTAAAATTCCTCCAAGCTGCTGTAGACCACTGATCAGCTGTTACCAGAAACATTTAGTTACAAGGAGGTCACAGCAGATACTGGAGACAAGGGTTCCCTTAATTTTGTGATTAAATGATTAATGTCCTTGAATAAAAGCAAAAGCATAATATTTCATTGGGTTCTCTTTATCTACTTTCAGAAAGAGAGAGGTTGCTTCTGTAGCTAGTCTCAAGATTTCCATCGGGGGAAGTCTCACTCTAGTCTGGCATGACTGTGTTTGTGTAGTGTGACTATTTCACACCAAAAATATGTGAGTGTGACTTTGCAGCTTTTTGAATAAATTTTATCAAATTCATAAACTGTGCCAAACATAAAACGTGCCTACACCTATACGTGCCGACTCACTGAAGCAAACTCTCACTTCCTGCAGGATAAACAAATGATCGCGGGCCCACGCTCTGCACGCTGCACGCAGCACACATTTAGTTCAGGTTTCTTTATGTGGATTCTGGCAGATACTGCAGCAGTAACTGCTGAGTGAGTGAACATTCACGTAAATGAAGCAGAAGATGCCTCTTTTTGAACAGATGTCAGGCACTCGGTGGAGGATAAACAGTCGGTAAATGTGTGAAATAAGATTTAAAATAGGCTGCGTGAAAGGAGGTGTTATGATGCTGTATGTGACACGCAACGCCACCTTCGTTTAAACTCTCAACAGAAGAGAAATCCTGTTGTTTCATGTTTCTTTCTTTACCGACATGTAGGAAATAGACCGTGTCAATAAAGGAGCCGCTGATATTCTGCTGTAATTCTTTGTTGGTGTCAGTAGAGGTAAAACCAGCTGGAGTCAGTAATGATTTGAATCTTAAACCTGGACTTAAAGGAAGCTGTAGTAGAAGACGACTTGCCTCTTGTGTTGGCGTGCACTGAAAGCATATTTTCCCCCATTTCCTCTCAAGACTGCAAACATTCACCTCATCAGTGTGTGAAAAACACGTCACATCCCTTCAGTCATGATTATCCGTTCGGACTGAGTGGTTGTTGTTGGGAGCAGAGGGCTGTTCGGAGTAATAACTTGAAATTGGCAGTGTGAATAATAGCACGGTGGTGAAGCAGGTTGTCAGGGAGTTGATTCCTCTGTTCAGAACGAGTTCAGCTTTTCTTTCACACCTGGCATCACCTGGAGCAAAAACGGTTTTATGACATCCACTTACGAGTGAGAACAAATTAATCAGCTGCCATCATCTCGAGAGAGGCGATTCATTATTTTACATCAAATCTCATAATGAAGCTTAAATATTCAGATTACTTTAACAGAGGGGGAAAAAAAGATAAATCCTTACATTTAAACCGACATTAATCTTCTAATAATTGCTGCACTAAATCTGAATTGTGTTGGATCTGACAGGATCTGTGTGATTGTTCCGTACTAATCTAATTTATTCATGTTTTCATGTTCATTACTTTGATTTTACCCTGCACTTCATACGAGGTGTGCATGCAAAAAAGATATTAAACGTTCTGAATGTGCACCCTCTGCACGGTTCTGGCTTATTAAACTCAGCTCCGTGTCTCCAGAGGCTCGCTTGAAGTCCTGCAAATTCCCCAAGGTCCAGTTAAACATGTTTGTGTTCCTAACAGCAGCGGCACGCTGTATGCACACATCCAATGCATTCATTTTTCACAAGTTTAATTCTTAGGAAGCAATGACAAGAGAAGTGATGGTTTTAGAGGATGAAATTAAATTAAAAAAACACATATGAGCTGCAGGACATTGCTCCTATCTTATCCCCACACCCACTCTGATCCTGCAGTAATATTCTGGATAAATAAATCCCTGAGCAATTCCAACGTTCTCTTTTCTTTTTCAAATATGTCGTGCAAGAGAATGGACGTGCTGAAAGGGTGGACTGGCCGTTGAAGATAATTTTTTTCATTAAGTCTGGCCTCCCATTACAACACCAGAACATGTACTGACACGTTTAATGAGGGCGTCTCGACCCTGGTTAGGAAATGAAAAGCTCTCATGAAATCTTAAAGTTCAGGTTGAGGTAGAAGACAACACTTTAACAACTCTGCCGGTCCACTGTATCATGTTCTCCACGGTACCTGCAATGTTTCCTGAATACCTGAAGACTTTCAATGAAGCAGCTCTGAATTACAGGACCAAAATTCTGCTGCTGTGTTGCAGAAGTCTTTTTTTCTCATTACTTCCATATTAGTATTAGTATTGTCTAGGCCTACCTTGTGGTGACTCATCAGAGAATAGACATGGGGGGGGGGGCCTTTGAGGGGAGGGGCCTCTGTGGATCATCCCACAGATACTTGATCAGTTTGGGATCTAGTGAATTTGGAGGCCAGGTCAACACCTTGTGCTGTTCTTCATGTTTTTTTCCTAAAGTGTTTTTGTGTGTGTGTCTGTGTCAGGCTGCATCCTGCTGGGGATGGCTGCTGCCATCAAGGAGTGTCGTTGCTATGGGGTGGGGGGTGTCTGGTCTGGTCTAGGTGGGTGCTACATGTCTAAGTAACATCCACACCAATGAATGCCAGGTCCAGAAGTTTCCCAGCAGAACATTGAACTGTTACAAGATGGTTAATGTTATTCACTTCTCCTGTCAGTGGTCATAATGTTGTGGCTGATCTGTGTATATTGAAAGGAGCTCAACCTCAATAGAAGAACAGCAGTAGTAGTGAGGTTCACAGGTTTCATGGACAAAAACAGAGTTGTGCAGGTGAACAAACTTTGGGCCAGTGTGAGATCATTTCGACAATTTTTGTAAAATCTTTTTAATCCTGATTGAAACAAAATCAAACATTCATTCTTCACAAGAGTGTATTTGTACTATGTGCCACGGCAATGTGCACTGCCTCTGCCACTTTATAAAGAGTAATGGAGCTCCATCAGTGGACTTGACTCCGTCTAATGGCTCTAAGTAGCTAGATGTGAGTAGCTACAGTGGTTGGCTGCTGCAGTGTGATGATGGCCCCCTTACTTTGACTGCATCATTTTTTCTGATTAGAGTGAGCAGTCTAAACACATCAGCTGTATCTGGCAATAGAGCTCCGGGCGTCACATGACTTTTTTGTTGACATCGCCATATTTGGCAGGAAAACTCTGAGTCAAAATGAATGGAGCCAGCGCTGATTTCAGGCCGTCAGAGTTTACTGAGCACTTTAAACAGATAGAAATTGACCAGTACAAGGCAGAACTCCACAGATTATATATCACAGACCCTTTTTTCGAGCATTGAAACAGCCGTCATGGACAATGTTCCTGACCTGCAGTATCCAGATATATATAACTACCTCATTAACTTTCCCTCGGCCTACTCCGGAGAGTCACTGAAAGCACAGATTGAAGAATTTTTCTGAGGAGGGTTCATGACAGTAACGCAGCTACAAGTAATATTTGTCAGTCAATGTCAGAATACTATTTAAATGGACTCTGTTGTTGCTCATGTAACCCTAACACCGCCCCGTTCTATTCTGGACATTGTCACTGAAATGCTTTTAGATCAGGGGACATTTAAGTACAGGTGTGTGTTTCTGGACAGGACGGGGAGGGGGACAGACATGTTGATGCTACCCACTCTCCTACAACACAAGCCGAGGATCGAGGCCACGTTATTTGCTCTTTTATTTCACGCCGACAGCCTCAAATTAAAGGGGCGTAGGACAATTAAAACGGGACAGCGGTGTAATTATAAAGTCTGAGGTTTTCCCCTGTGGGTGCGCTTTGCTTCTTTGTTCATTGTAAATTAAAAAACATACAGAAAAATAAACACAAGACTGAGGGACAAAGTCCACAAAGTTTCAAATTAAAAGCCTAGCGGTAAGACGAGGGTGAAGGTTCCATCCAGGCCGTGGTATATCCAGAAGAGTTTAGTTGTTGCTGCATAAAGAACTTACACCAGACACTGAAAACAAGGCTTCATTTACTTTTACACCCCACAGATCTGTACAAATGATTAATGTCCTTGCATATATACAAACAAAAACAGAATATTTCAGTTGAATTTGTTGATGTTTTGAGTCATTTTTATGCAGAAATGTAGAAAACTCTGAGCGCCGCAAATAGTTTTAGGTACATACACACTGTATGCCTCTCTCCAAGAGTCTTGATGCAGCGAAGAGCATCACAGCTGGAGTGTTTCAGGGAATTGCTGAAGTACATTAGAGCGCCGTCCCAGAGCTGTCGGGCTGAATTCTGGTTCCTGCATGCTCCTGTGAACCCTGCTGTGGTTTAATGCCAGATCTCTGAGTCCTTAATGCAGAGTCTAAAAGCTCCGGCGAGACTTCCTCCTCAGCCCTGAAAGTCATCACACTGTCAGGCCTGATAATTGTACTTGTGCCATTACTGTATGTATATATGCAGTATCTGTCTGTTGGCATATGCAATTTAAGTTACACAAACACTTTAAAAGAAACCAGTCCAAACATTAATGACCCGGCTCTGCAGGGGAAAGACTGCAAATGAAGTCATATATTTGTTATAAGTGGAGGGATTCAAACAGCACAGCCAATTGGGTGAGAGGTGGGGTCCACCCTGGACAGGTCTCCAGTCTATCACAGGTCTAACACAGAGAGACACTCACACCTACGGCCAATTTAGAATCACCAATGAACCTAACCAGCATGTCTTTAGATGGTGGGAGGAAGCTGGAGAACCTGGAGAGAACCCACGCAGACACAGGGAGAACATGCAAACTCCAGAGGGATGCAGCACCTCTTTCCTCAAAAACGTTCGTCTAGGAGTCCTAGAATATTAGACCTCTGCAATTTTATCAATCTTCCCATACATATAAGAATAGGTGGCCCACACCCAGACACAAAGATTACACAAGCTTTTAAAATCCCAACAAAGTGAACGGCTGTCACCACAGCCTCTACTTGAGGCTTGCTTACTTTGCACTCTCCATCTCCTTCTTCTAAGAACACCAAAGTTGTCTCTCCGTTTTGCATCCATCCACTTATGTGTGTTCTGCTGTGTAATGATTATTGCCTCCTCTCACGGCCGCTAACCAGTCTGCTGACTTTGCTTTGCAGTTCTTCAACTTTCTCCCCAAGTAATCAAACTGTCTGGAAGCGTGGTTATCGGTCGAGGTGGAGACAAGGGCCCATCCGAAGCATCCGAGCGCTGTGAACTCTGTGGACCTTACGGCTGTTAATGGATTTATTATGAGCTGGAGAACAGACAAACACTTTAAGCCAGAGAGCATGAGGAAAGCACCGGGGCCGAGAACATTTACCGGAAGGTGGCTGCTTGATCACAGCCTCGGAAAATAACGCCAGTGTTATTTTTCATCTTGTGAGAAGGAAATAACTGGTCATGACAAGGCTAGTGGAAGGAGGGAGGGAGAGTGAGGGAGGGAGGAGTGGAGGTTTGAATTACCAACAGCAGCTCAGAGAGCTGTTTGATGTTCAGATGCTGTGATAAATTATTGATGCAGAGCCTGTTAAATAAGGCCAGTTCTCATTTGATTACAAATCTCATTAGGGCTTTACAAAATATGCTCTAATAACAAAATCCATCAATGGAATCACTATGTAAAGAGACTGAACGCTGTCATTACATACAGAACACAGCTGTGCTATAGTCACTGTATAGGCTACATATATGAGCTTTAATGCATTTATTAGAAATCCTCAGAAAAGCAAACATAATGAGTTTCTATAAAAGCAGAACATAAATTATTACACCTGATATTAGAATGTACTGATGAACGTTATTTCTGGAAGAAATGTACTTTACCACATGCACACACAGAAATTCCACCTTTTAAAGCATGCAGTGTGTTCACTCCACAGACATGAAATAGTGA